>NC_081411.1:161819088-162108529 GCF_030272615.1 Cryptomeria japonica
GAAATCACTCAATTGACACTATCCAAAGGTGAAATGGATCATAAAAGAAGAGATCCAGGTCAATGTGAAGTTTTCATATCAATTTAAAGAGGAATAAACATTTTTTCATAACCTCATGTTTAAAGAGAAGTTTCAACCCTTAAAGTTTGTTTAAAAAGTTATCTAGTCAAAAAGAAGATTAGGGATAATCTACCAAGTTTAAATCCATCTCAAAGAAAAGTGAAGACCTCAATTTATAAGGATGTGAAATCAAATCCTTCAAAAATGCCATAGTGTTTTTTTCAAAATAAATTGAATTCTGGCTCTATAGGAGAGAAAGTGTGAACCCTTGAAGGAGTAATAGCTAGGTAAAATGAAATCTAAAAGGAGATCACCACACCATAATAGGAATTGTGGTAGAAGAGAAGCCCACACAACTCAAAAGAAGAAATTAAGTCAACCATATATGTTATTGAGAGGAATAGTTGGTTTTGTGTTGAATCAATTAGTGGTTGAAATTAAGGGGGAGATTGTTGAAATATTTAATTGCTCCCAATTCACATGAGGAAATCTCCATGCACATTTTTTGCATGAAGTAAAAAATATGATGTCTACAAATAGATTTTATATGTTAATTTTATAATCTATGTTGAGTTGCATAATAAGTTTTAGAATTTATAGAATCATTTTGTTGTATTAAATACCTATATTTACTGAGCAAGTGTATTGTATTCCTTGTCTCTAATCATTTGTTTAGTTGATCCTTGATCAGGTAATCAAGAAATTTTTCTAATGTTTGAGATTGAATAAAAAAATTTGTATGTTCAAACCAATTTTCTTTTCACTATAGAAATTTCTATATTTTCTAATTTCTTCACTTATCCCTTTTTTCTCTTTTTCCTTTCTCCATCATGAAATTGTAGTAACAATATCTACTTGTCCCTTTATGTTTATCCTTTTATTATTTTATGGTAATCCATAATCCGTTCCAATGACCTCACTTTTGCACAAGTAGACATCATATCACCACATTTTACAGAGTCTAGCTTCCATGCCTCCAACAACATTTCTTGTCTCTCTTTTCATCACATATCTCTTGCCTCTTAATTTTTCCACAAATTGAACTCCTTTCTTACACCATTCTTTTTGCCTTCCTTCTCTTCCAACTCCCCCAAAACTAGTCAAAATCACTTTTTTTTATGAGACTGAGGGTGAAGGACTGGATCTTCTACACCAATTAACCATCAACGTAACATTTTCTTCTCAATAGAAGGTTGTCCCCTCTTTTTAGCATGAATCTCCTCTCAGTCAACTATGCCCATGCTTTTGTATTCCTACACCATGCTCTTTTACTTGCACAACCATTCCTACCATACCCATGCCATTCCTATTAATATCGGGCTATCTCCTTTATCTCCTTTCTCATTTTCAAAGTCATTTTAATTTTCCCCATTTTATTTTTATTTTGTTCCTATTATTTGAATGCTAGAAAAAAAGTATGACAAAATAAACATATATTTTGTGAGATACTATCTTATTTAATGTAACAATTCCTATTTATAAATTTAAATAGTACTTGATATAAAAAATTAGTGTCATATCATGAAATATAAATTTAAATCAAATTTATTTATTGTATGTCACTCTAATATTTATTATCTATTGAATGACTAAAAAGTATTAACAAATATTAATTTTATTATTTTTTAACGTTCATATATAAACAATGATAGAAACATTTCAAAATAAATTTTATATTCATGAAGCTTTTACTATAGGGGAAGAGTACCAGTAGCTGTCATAGGTAACTTTGCGCACCCACAGATCCTAAACGATATCAAATTTTGATTTATTTTTTTTGGTTGTCTTCGTATGCGGCTTAACTACTTAAACCTATTGATCTGGCTTCTGGGTAGAAACGATCCAATCTCTAGGCATCGTTATGCGTCGAAAGGTCAAAAAGTGGTCATTTCAAAGTGTCGCCCGATACTTGACCTCTTTTGCACCAATACTTGCACACCAAAAGGCCAATATCCATTTATAAAATACCTAAAAAGTAATATATTTTTCACATTTCTATAAAAAATAATTAACTTCAAAAAAATATCATGTGCACATAATTAAAAAGGAGATGAATATAAAAATGTTTAAAATGGGTGGTCAAAAACTATTTTGACCACCCATAACCCCCTTCCTATGTACGTATGGTGGCCCCACATGGCACAAGCTCCTGGTATCTTTTTTGCCCTAAAAACTTAGGGAAATGAAGGTTTTTGGTTACATTTCCTCGCTCGCAACCTTGTCTCTCTATTGACGGCCTCCTCTGCGAGCTCTTCTTAACTCACAACCTTGTCTCTCTGTCGATGGCCTCCTCTTTGAGCTCTTCTTCAATCACAACCTCGGCCTCCTCTACAACCTCCTTTTCATCCTCATCGTTGGCTTGTTCCCAGGTAATGGTCACTCTTCCTCCTTGCATATTGGATGTCCAATGATGGATTTACTCCTTTGCAGCTGCATTATGCTTTGTTTATTGATGATTTCTTTGTATGCGGTTTAGGGTTTCATTTCAATGATATGTTATAGTTTAATAATGCATAATCCTAACACAAAAGAGAAAAATAATTAAATATCTCTTCGTTTACTTCAAAAGTCCATTATTTTTCATTTCATTTTTTGGTTGCGCTGTTAAATGGTGTTTCTCTGTTTATAATGCCGAAATCCTCACAGAGAATGGAAAAACAATTGATAATTGTTCATAATTGTTCAAGATGCCTTCATTATTTATCATTTCTTTTTGTGGGTGTGCTATTAAATGGTGTCTCTCTGTTTATAATGCTGAAATCATTACAGTGAATGTAAAAAAAAAAATGATTATTGTTCGAAACCCCTTCATTATTTATCATTTCCTTTTATGAGTGCACTATTAAATGGTCTCTCTCTCTTTATAATGCTGAATTCATTATAAAAAAAATTGATTATTGTTTATAATTGTTTGAAACCCCTTAATTATTTATCATTTCATTTTTATGGGTTTGCTGTTCAATAGAGTCTCTCTGTTTATAATGCCGAAATCATTACAGTGAATGCGAAAAAAATTGATTATTGTTCATAATTGTTTGAAAGCCCTTCATTATTTATCATTTCTTTTTATGGGTGCACTGTTAAATGGTGTCTCTTTGTTTATAATGTCAAAATCATTATAGTGAATGTGAAAATAATTGATTATTGTTTATAGTTGTTTGAAACCCCTTCCTTATTTATGATTTCATTTTATGGGTGCACTGTTAAATAGAGACTCTTTGTTTATAATGTCGAAATCATTACAGTGAATGCGAGAAAAATTGATTATTGTTCATAATTGTTTGAAACCCCTTCATTATTTTTCATCTCTTTAAATGGCTATGCTATTAAATGGTGTCTCTTTGTTTATAATACATAAATCATTACAACATATGCAAAAATAATTGATTATTGTTCATAATTGTTTGAAAACCCTTCATTATTTATCATTTCCTTTTATTGGTGTGATGTTAAATGGTGTCTCTCTATTTATAATGCTGAAATCATTGCAATGAATGTGAAAATAATTGATTATTGTTCATAATTGTTCGAAAACCCTTCATTATTTATCATTTCCTTTTATGGGTGCACTGTTAAATGGCATCTCTCTATTTATAATGCTAAAATCATTACAATGAATGATGTCTCTCTATTTATAATGCTGAAACCCCTTCATTATTTATCATTTCTTTTTATGGGTGTGATGTTAAATGGTGTCTCTCTGTTTATAATACCAAAATAATTACAGTGAATGTAAAAATAATTGATTATTGTTCATGATTCTTCAAAACCCCTTCATTATTTATCATTATATATATACATATATAAACACCCACACACACACACACAGATATATGTGTTTGTGTATGTGTGTGTGTTAAATGGTTAATGGGTGCACTATTAAATGGTGTCTCTCTCTTTATAATACCAAAATCATTACAGTGAATGCAAAAAAAATGATTATTGTTCATAATTATCGAAACCCCTTCATTATTTATAATTACATATATACATATATACACATATATGTGTGTGTGTGTATGTGTGTGTGTGTGTGTATGTGTATGTGTGTGTGTGTGTGTGTGTGTGTGTGTGTGTGTGTGTGTGTGTGTGTGTGTGTGTGTGTGTGTGTGTGTGTGTGTGTGTGTGTGTGTGTGTGTGTGTGTGTTCTATTGTCGACATATAACAACCTTATCACATACACGTTGCATGAACTCCCGCTATCCTTTTGGCCCTAAAAACTTAGGGAAATGAAGATTTTTTGTGGCATTTTCATTGTTTGCTCTACCTTCAATTTATTAATATACACACTATAAAAAATATTATTAGGCATACCATATATTACTTCCAATAAATTTCATATGAGAAATACAACAACATCATCCAGCCATTTACTCATTTGAGAAATGAATCTGCATCTTAATACTATATCAATAATATCCACTTTTTAATCACATCACAATTACATCTTCCACTCATGTATCTCATGCTTCTAGTTTCTCTCCTTTTTATATAATGTTTCAAGTTTTTGTACCTATGTCTGTGTATATATATACATGCACGACACCATTTTTTTTTGTTGAAAGATGTTCAATGATGTAATTGTTCACTATCTAATAGAATATCAACAATATCCATTTTTCAATCACATCACAGTACACTATCCCATGCTTCTAGTTTCTCTCCTTGTTATATAATGTTTCAAGTTCTGTACCTATGTGTGTGTGTGTCTACACACACACACACACACACACACACACACACACACACACACACACACACACACACACACACACATCACAGTTACATACTGAACTCTTGTATGGCTTTTTTGAGTTCTTTAGCTATATGGTTATTGTCTATATTATCATGCATACAAAAATAGAGACACAATACCATTTTATTTTGTTCAAAGATGTTCAATAATGAGTTATAGAAATAGATTTATCTTTCACCATTTATCTCAATGGTATTGAGGATTTCATTTCAATGATTTGTCTCACTAAATATATTTATACAGTATCATTTTTTTTTGTTGAAAGATTTTCAATGATGGAATTGTTCACTATCTAATAGAATATCAACAATATCCACTTTTCAATCACATCACAGTTACATATTTTACTCCTTCATCTCATTCTTTTAGTTTGTAAACTATAAGAGAGCATTGAAATGAAATTGTAAACCGCATACAAAGAAATCATTAATAGACAAAGCACAATGTAGCTAGGAAGGAGGTAAACCATCATAGGACATCCAATATGGATGTTAATATTATTTATAGTGACTATATTTTAAGAAATGTTGGTTTATATTATTTACAGCGACTATATTGAAAGAAATGTTGGTTTATTGAAAACAGTATAATTTGAATTGAAATATCTATAACAAAATAGAGGGAGTTTAGTTATTTTGTGTGTACCAACCTGAATGTGCACCCTCGAGTAAGGAATGTGCAGAGGGTATTTCCAGATTTCGGGAATATTCAATGAATTGGATTGTAGTGAAAGTGACATGGAAAATTCTATCTTATAATATAATTCGAATATGCAATGCATGAAGTTGTGAAGTGATATTTGGAAGAATGTACCCTTGAGTGTCTAAGAAGTCTACAATTGATTGTTTTTATGTCATGTAATGCACCAATACCTATGCATATGTAATTGTAATTGGAGTACATTTGTACTCTTGAGCCACTTGCATAAAGTGGCAAATGTAAACATTAAGTTTTTAAAAGAATAAAAATGTTTATTATTTGTGCAAGATGTTTTGTATTAAAATAGGAAATGTACCTGTAGTTGTTTTTTTTTTTTACTTTTTGGTTTTCAACTACTACTTAATTTGTGAAAATGTATTGGTGTTAAAATAAATATTTACTGGTATTTTTTAATTTATGTATTGACAATTTTTTTTTTTAATGTTTTGGGGGGTCAACATGGTATTTAGGTGATGGATATTGGAACTATTTCAGCTATTGGTACTCTTCCCCTAGACAACTTCAATTTCTCATATCACCAATTCGATATCTATTAAACATTACAAAGAAAGCCAAAAGAACCCCACACATCAAAATTTTTAGAAGGTACTCAATTAGAAATAGAGAAATATTTGTTTGAAGAGTAGCCATGATTCTTCATTCCTCATGTGAATTGATCATGGAGTAATTAAACAAATCTTAGACGTGTTAAATATAAATGGAAATTAAGTTTTGAATGTTTCAATAGAATTTTTAATTTAACAGGGTACGTATTGGAAAATTATTTCACAAGTGTGAACTCTAACAGACATGGAAAGGAATCTTTATGGGAACAATACTTATAAATATTAGTCGGTCAATCCAAATCTTTAGAAAAAATTGCAGCACGTGAAAGGGGAATTCGGGTTTCTTGTAGAAGATATAAACTACTTATATTTATAATATATATGAGGGAAACTTGGGTAAGATGGGACTCAGGAATATTATTTTATGGATTATGTGCAAACATGGTGCCATGGAAAGTGTGGTTGTTGTGCAAAATATATTCAAAAGGAGGTTCCACTTTCAGAATCCCTTTTAAATATAATTTTCTCCTTAGAAACATTGAATGTTAAAAACTATAATTTGGATGGTGTTATACATGTGGAATAAAATCTTTCCAAGCTCTTTAATTAAAGAAATGTTGACTCAAAGCTAAGTGCAGATTTATAACAGAATGAGCAATCATAAGACCATGCTAGAAAGTGTAATTTCTCATTTTTATTTTCCAAACAATGCGAAGGCACCAAAACAAGAGACATAAATTAGTATCTAAGACTTTTGTGGAATGTCTCAATACCATTGTTTAACAATCACACAATTTAACTTTCTTACAAGTTTTGAAATATTTAGAAATTAGAATTTAAAATTTTAAGTTTTATATTTTCAAAAGGAATTTCATATCAAACTCTATTACCATTCAAACACTATAAAAATAGTAAATAATCATTTTAATTTAAACTGTGAAAACATCAGCTTCAAAAGTTGCCATGTAAATCCTATGTAGAGCTCCTTCACAGTAACACGGTTGCCATGTAAATCCTCTTTGAGATTCTCCTCAAGTGAGTCAATGCCATTCTAATAAAAATACGCTTGATTAGGAACTTGTGGCCACCGTATTCTTTCCTAGAACTTGCTGGCGAGAACAAGGCCCACACAGATGTAACACGGGTCATTGTGTGTTGATAGTGTCTTGTCAGAGTTTATGTAGGATCTATCAAGATCATACATTGTTTCAAGGATGAATAATCAATTTCATTATTTTTTTGAGCTCAAATATCTCTCTCTCTATCTCTCTCTCTCTCTCTCTCTCTCTCTCTCTCTCTCTCTCTCTCTCTCTCTCTCTCTCTCTCTCTCTCTCTCTCTCTCTCTCTCTCTCTCTCTCTCTCTCTCTCTCTCTCTTTCTCTCTCATACACAATAATAATCCCACATTAATAAATCAATGACCACAATCTAATCTCAATGGATAAGATTATATTAACTTCATCATGTACATTCTAGAAGTCACTAGAGAAAAATAGATAACTTTCTATTATTGTCCTCAGCATGCATGGAGACACCTATCTGAGCTACACTAACAAACACTTTGTTCATCCTATCATCAAGGGGAATATAGTTTATTTTAATGCATATACAAAATCAAATGATATATTGAATTAACATATTTGATTTTGGCAATAACTTCAATTGTGTAAAAATTGGTTTTGTACCTAATTGTTGCTTATGGGAGTGCCTCTTAAAGCAGTACATTCCCATTTTTGTATGATAAGTATGGTTTTTAAATAGTTTGTATTGATCCATCATAGATACTATGCTCAACTTTTGCATTGTCCTCATATACTTCTATTTTAACTTTTTAAAGATTTCGAGGATGTGCCAGAATTGACAATTTGGTTTTGGTAAGAAATTAAGATTTTATGGTTATGAAATAAATTTTATTCCCCTTATGAATTTTCAATTCTAAGATGTTTAATGCAATTTTAAAAATATTGTTGGAGGAATTTGTCTAAAACAAATAATTCATGCAAATCAGACAAGGGAAGATATTCATATATCATAATGTCTGATTTCAATGTTTTATTTCGGAGAAATTATTTGAAGAATGTTTCTAAATGATTTTTTTTAACAATTATTTGAAGTTTATATTTTTTCTGTTTGAATTGATAATATGTAGAAGTTACATTTCAATCTAAAAAATAATAAGAGCAAAGTGTTTTTCTTTACTCATATATCATAATGTCTAATTTCAAAGTTTTATTACGGAGAAATTATTTGAAGAATGCTTCTAAATTATTTTTTTTAACAATTATTTGATGTTTACAATTTTTCTTTTAGAGTTGATAATATGTAGAAACTTTACATTCAACCTAAGATATAATAGGAACAAAGTGTTTGTCTTTTTCATAATTTAGAAATTTATGATGTTAGAAAATTAGTGCTTCTAATAGGAAAAATGATATAAGATAACTAAATTACAAGACAAAGTGTTTGTCTTTTTCATAATTTAGAAATTTATGATGTTAGAAAATTAGTGCAATCAACACATTTGTCTAGAGAAGAATAAATAACTAAATTACATTATTATTTTTAAACAAAACAAAGGGCCAAATCAAATCAAACAAATTAAAAAAAAAAAATTATGAACAGGATTTTCATTAAAATTTAAATAAAAGTATATTATCCATAGAAAAAGTAGAGGGATGTAAGATCAATCCTTAGGAGTCATAGGGGTAGTGGTAAAAAAGAGTACTAAAACATGAAAAAAATATGGGCACTGCCCGAAAATAGAAATAGCTAAAAACAAATAGGCAAGAGGCATCAATGGATCAAGATGATCCTCGGGACCGTATACATCAGTGGGCTTAGGGTTTTCATTCAAGAGGGACCACCCTTCATTAGTAGTTGTCTCTTCATTCTCCTTTTACTTCTTGGTTGGGGAAATAGCTAGAGCAAGCTGTGGGAACCCTTTAGAAGAGTTGAGCCAATTATTTTCTCTGCTAGTATCCGGTTAGCTAGAACCAACACTAGCAGAAAAGTCAACACCCCTCATACCCCACTCAAAGGAAAAGCAACCATGTCTCAGAGAGGCTGAGCGATGTTGATTGCAATTGCTACCACCATTAGACTAGCGACAAGGAAAATGGGCCCATCGTGGTTGTGAACGATGTGAAAAGGAATCGTGGCTACACCACTAGCCTTGGGGAAGATAATTGTCATAGGGAGAACATTGGTCATAGGAGGCAGAGGGTTTGAAGGCACTCATGTCACCGTACAAGGGGAATTTCCCCAATGATCAAGGAACACTTGCAAGTGGGCTACCTTGAGTATAAACTTGTTGGCTTGCACTTGAATATGAAACATCACACTATTATAAATGCATTCTTTAGTAAAAAGTGACATGAATATCAATAGAGTTGTGAGAAAATAAAATAATATTTCTATACTTTAATAATGTGAAGAGGATTTCCACCTTGAAAGCATGCCAATTCTGTGTTAATTTGAAGAGAATTCAAGGGGATTCCTCTAGAAGAGCCATATGCCAAGTGAAAGGTTCAAGCCAAAAAGGCTTAAAAAAATCATGAATCTGATTCCATAAATGTTGAGCTCAGCAACAAAACTAAAAAAGGTGAGTGAAAGATTGTGGTTGATCATAAAATGGGTAGTGAAGTGCTGCAGTTAAGATCCAAATGGCAAGCCTTAGAAAATAATACACCAAGAAAAGTGAATTAGCTTAGGCTCAACAATGATAGCCCAAATATTTTTAAATATGTGATGCTATATGTGCTACAGTGACTGTAAAAATGAAAGGTTCAAGCTGAAAAGGCTTAAAAAAATCATGAATCCAATTCCACAAATGTTGAGCTCGACAACAAAACTAAAAAAGGTGAGTGAAACATTGTGGCTGATCATAAAATGGGCAGTGAAGGTCAAGAACTCCCAAGTGTTGTAGTCAAGCTCCCAATGGCAAGCCTTGGAAAAGAATACACCAAGAAAAGTGAATTAGCTTAGGCTCAACAATGACAGACCAAATATTTTTAAATATGCGATGCAATATGTGCTACGGTGACTGCAAATTCTAGTAGAGATTCAAATCCAAAACCATAGGCAAATGAGACATGAGATAGTGGTAACCCAAGCTAGGCTTCTAATTGCAAAAGAGTGTGTTGTAAAACCAATGCCAATATTTCCACCAGGGTTTGATAGATTGAATGTCAAACTTGTGTAGCATATTTAGAGGCAAAGATGACAAGACAAGGTCAAATATTTCTTGATCTAGTGGAGCAAGTCAAAACAAAACTTGCATATCCTTCGAAGAAAGAAGTTGTATGGTAGATCTAGATAAAAAGTCCCTAGGGGTGTGAATGCCATGTTTGTGAATTAGCTTAGGCTCAACAATGACAGACCAAATATTTTTAAATATGCGATGCAATATGTGCTACGGTGACTGCAAATTCTAGTAGAGATTCAAATCCAAAACCATAGGCAAATGAGACATGAGCTAGTGGTAACCCAAGCTAGGCTTATAATTGCAAAAGAGTGTGTTGTAAAACCAATGCCAATATTTCCACTAGGGTTTGATAGATTGAATGTCAAACTTGTGTAGCATATTTAGAGGCAAAGATGACAAGACAAGGTCAAATATTTCTTGATCTAGTGGAGCAAGTCAAAACAAAACTTGCATATCCTCCGAAGAAAGAAGTTGTATGGTAGATCTAGATAAAAAGTCCCTAGGGGTGTGAATGCCATGTTTGTGAAACCATAGAACACTAAACCTAGGAATGCAGGCTAAATAAAGCCCTTGAATTTGAAAGAGAAACAAATACAAAATATTATGATGATTGAAAGAAAGATCATCCTTAAATCCAACTCCATCCTAGCGAAGCTAGGGTTTGATAACTTCCTAGGCACACCAAATATTTTTGTCAATAAAAGTACCTTAAATATGCACTTTGTCTTTCATGATAGGAAGGGTTTGAAATTTGATCCCCTTCCACAATGGTCTACTAGTTAGATATCTGGCAGAAATGTAATTTTTGAGAATAACTTTCCAGGCTTGATCTCCAGTGATGATCCAAATAAACTATTTTGCACATACCACAAGACCCTGCTTCTGGGTAGAAATAAGGCTAACCCCTTGAACTCCCTGGGGAGACAACAATACTCACAAGTGACTCTATGAAATACAAGATGGTCCACTATTGAAGCCCACAACAAATATTAAAGAAGATTCTTAATCTTATTGTAAGAAGCTTCCTAGGGGCCCAATATGAAGAATAGTACACATAGGTAGCAACAAGAACTTTATAACAAATTTAGAATTTACCAGCCAACAAAAGTGGCTTAGTAATCCAGAAAGATATTTTTTTCTTGATTTTAGCAAAGGAAATGCCCAGGAAATGAAAGATTTCCCCTTGATGAATCTATTTCTGCCCATATTGGAGAATCTAATTAGAGGTTGGGAGAAAGGATTACCTATAAAACTAGGCTTTTTGCCATTGAATAGTCGAACTAGAAGCCAAACAAAAAGTATCAAGGCATTGCAAAGCTTCATGAACATTATCTTCATCATCAATAAGGGTGAGGAAGGAATCATCTGTAAAATGACCATTGACAAGTTGAGAAGGTGACTCAAGTAGGGAAGTCCCCCTGACATGTCTAGTAGAAATAACATCTACAAGAAGGTAACCAAAACCTTTAGTAGGCAACACATATAATGATGGAGCCAATTGATATAATTGGCTTAGAATGGAGCAAAATAAGCCAAAATCCAAATATTGTTGATCATTAATGGTGATACAAGATGAGGAGTCTCTAAACAGCATTTTCACTATTTGAATAAACTCAGGTCCAAACAGTTCTATCCTTTGGAGATGAGTTGTGCAGTTTTGGTATATGTAGTAGCATGCAAAGTTGTAGGTGTTTATTTTTCATGGATAGGAAGGTGTTTAGACATGGTTTGATACTTCACACATTTTATTTTTCCTGTTGCTTTTCTTCAGAGATTGTTTTTGGGCTAACAATTTATATTGTATATGTTACATCTAATTAGGTTGGCCCAATTGATGTTTCTTTGGTTATGAATGGTATATAAATATTGAATATATTTAGAGGATCAGATATGTTGTATGAGTAAGGTACATAGTTGTGTATGGTGTATCTTGTAAGTGCAAAGGTTCTAAAATGCAATCAAGTAGTGATGAAGTTAGTTTCAGATTTGCAACAACTGTGTACTATAATTAGTATTTCAAAGGATATGTTCCTCTCTAGTTCAACAATATCGATTCATTGTATTTATATATACTATATCTTTCTCTAGAGAAGTGATCTTTAGTGTTTGTAAGTCCATTTTATCTTTCCCTAAGGTTGTGCACCTTTGTCCTGCAAGTCAAAATCAAGAGCAATGAATTTACTTGGCCTTAAGCCTAAAACTTGTAAACTTGTTTCCATATAGTGGGATAGTTCGCATTGTGGTTTTTACCTCATTGCCTTCTACATTTAAATTCTTAGTGTTTATGTGTGTTTTATATATATTTTTTCAATTCTTTACTTGTGCACATATGGTGACTAGAACTATTGATAATTTTATGGATAAATTGGTTAAGTTTTAATATATGTTGGTTCATGCCCACCCCAGCACCCCCGAACATTTGGAAGTGTTCGATTTTTATAATATGTTTGAGTTCTATATGTATTTATTAATCCCAACCAAAAAAATACTATTATTCCTATTTAAAATGATGATGATATCCCTAAATTGGTTACCCATAGCTCCATACCTAGTTTTTGTTCTTTATTATTTGTTAATCCTTTTATCCTATCTTCTTGTCATATTGATCATACACATGTTTCCCTTAGAAATATATTGAAGAAGAGGACACGCTCCCCTTCATCTTGATTTATAGGTGGAAATAAAAGAGAAATTTGGTAATGTTTAATCTAACGTGAATAATATTATTAGCAACCAATAGAGTACTTTAAGTTCACTCTCATCTATTGTATCTTTCATAAATATGTTATGAGAAGCTTTCCCAACAACCTAATTAATTTTCCACTCAAATGTTGTAAGGTTCAAGAATTTTTTTTTAATCTTCCACACCTATGGAAACTACGAAATAAAAACTATTAAAGATTAGTCAAAAATATAAATAGAAAACAATAGAACTCTCCCTATCTTAAAGAAGAGAAAACTAATGATGAATGAGCTGATGACAATCACAAGTCTCAACAACATCAAAGTTATGTAGGGTGACTAATGTTTTATTTTTCTTCTCAACTTATTTATATTAATTCTAAAAATATGAAGCTTCTATTTCCTTGTATTAGGTGGGCCCTCATACAATATTACCATATTACATCAATACACTAGATATAAATGATTAAGATTTTTCATCTATAGTGTTTCATGACTACTACCCTATCAACAATGAAAATAATTTCCCTTCAATTGTTTCATGGGATTTGATACAACATTGGAAAGCACAAACCAAACAAATTTTTATCATGAAATCACAACTAAGGATTATATCATTGAGCAAAAATTAAGTGTATTATATTATGGCTTTGATAAAGACTTTCAAACACAACTTCTTGAACTATCAAACTATAGGAATGTAACTAATTATTTGAACAATAATGAGTATTGCAATATGCAAACCTAAATATTTAATTATAATTTATTTTTAATTATGATATATACATGTGAATGATAATAAGGAATAACATCATTATATGCAAACCTAAATATTTAATTATAATTTATTTTTAATTATGATATATACATGTGAATGATAATAAGGAATAACATCATTTGAGAAATTAGAAGCTCTAACATGCATGCTATAATAATAATAAACAATACTTAATGTGACTTATTCTCAAATTAATGAAGATATTGGGAATGACAATGGTATTACAAGAATTCATAATTTATGCTATTGAATATTAAAGTAATAGGAATTAAGAAGAAGGGTGAGAATAACCAGATTACAAGGAATAACAAGAAAATATGATAAAATATTAGACACGCTAAAAATTACTCTCCTTGTGAGGAACAATCATGTAATAAAATATTCTAGTAAGAATGATTAACATGTCTAATAAAAATCTGACAACTTGAAGATAAATTTGAAAACATAAAAAAATGGAATACATGATCTAATATTCTAACAAAAGGAAGAGAAAGATACTATCACAAGAATGATTTATAGTATTTATAATAATCTCTTCGAGTGTTCGCAATAGAGTATTCATTCAAGGTACAAGAAGAAGTACCAAGACTAAAGCTTTATATAAAACTAAAGCTTTATCACTCCAAGCCAATTTGGTGAGTACCAATTTCTTTGATAGAAACCAAAAAAAAGGTCATATTTTGGTGGATTTACCCTCTAATAATACTTAATTACATTCTCTGTATTTTATGAAAGTGAAATTAGAAAAGTCTTTTCATTGACATGGTGCTTATTAAATTCATCTTGAAGCCTTAACACAAAAAACATATTGTTATTCCTACATAAAATGGGGCTGCATAATATAAAACTCTTGGTATCCCCAAATTAATTACTCATCACTTGATTTTTCTATTTACTGATATTAATTCTAAAAATATAGAGCTTCCATTTTCTTGTATTAAGTGGCCCCTCATATAGTGCCTTATTACATTAATACAATGGATACAAATAATTAGATTTGTAAATACAGTGGATAAAATGATTAGATTTGTACTCTATACTCTTTCATGAGTACTACCTTAGCAATAATGCAAATAATTTCCCTCTTCAAAATTCCTTGGGATATGATACAAGATTGGAAAGCACAAAGCATACCCATTTATGATGAAATAATCACTAGGGATTATGTTATTGAGCACAAATTAAATGTACTATAATGTACCTTTGGAAAAGGCTTTCAAATCAATAGTTTTCTAGTATCGTATCTTACAAGAAAAATGAAAGGAATAACTTTGACATACATTGTTGGCATGGAAATCTAGGGTGTGGATCAAGAGATAACATTCCTTTTTTTAAAGACTTTATTTTCTCTTACACCTGGCCTCCGAATGAAGCATAGGCGGTCGGTATGCTGCATACCTAGATGCTACCGACCTTTTAAAAGAGTGTCAGAATATATATTTAACATTTGATGTGACAGTTTTGTGAATCAACGTTGTCCATCTGCATACATTAGTATGTGACACTCAATTCGAGGTTATCTACTGAGTTATCGCAGAATTTTTGTATTACGTCATCTGATGAGGTGTACGAGTTTGCGTGTAATGAACGCAGTGCATCTCTATAAATTAGCTTCAAGGAATTGGAAAGGTAAGCTCTCAGTTGGTAAGCATTAAGTTGTGTGCTGTGTGATAATATTTTGCAAAACAGTTACAATGGAATTCGCCAAGTGCTCCAGGGATCCAATCCCGTTACTATTTGGGCAGTGGCGTTTGGCTGACCACTGTAAAGGCATCAAGAAAGGGAGGTAAGTTTTTCTGACCAACTTGTTCATTTTTTGTTCAAGTGCTTACTAGTTAATGGGGCAGCATGCCGTCTTAACATCTTTAGTTCAACTTCATTTGATAAAAACGTTTAAAACGACACTAATTATCATCCGACTTTTATGCAGATGGTGCACTCGTTCCAGAAATGTACTCCGGAGTTTACCTCACTGAAAAAGGACGAGATGTCGCTTTAAGTTTTTCGATGAAAGATAAAATTACTGAAGTTATATACTTCATTTTCTCTGCCTACACCAAGCCTGCAGAGCGTGAAGCCCAGTTCGGTTGCTTGATGAGTAAAATCACGCAGAATTCTGGGTTGAAGGCATACTGATGGGCTGCTCTATCTTTGCTCGTCACTATTATTATAGTGTGGAATATTATTAGTGTGGTATTATTATAGTGTGGTATGTTTGTGATCTAAATCATCCAAGCTTTGTTGAACATCTATACTAAGTCATAATATTATGTTCTATGTTTTTGGGTGTGGTGGACATTAAAATTTAGAGTAGGGTGGATTTATCCAGAATATATTTTTTTTAATAATTGTTAAAATATTTAAAACATACTGAATAGAGTATAAAATTAATAGTATTTATTTTGTATAAATTTTATTATGCTTGGTTATAATTATTAATATTTCTAATTATTACGAAGAAAAAAATCTTTTAAAGAGAATTAGCATTAAGGAATAATTTTTAGTTATAGAAGTAAAAATTTATAAAAAGCTAGATTCTTTTTAAAAGAATTAGTACGCAGGAGAGAATTTAAAATCTTAGTATAATGATCTTTGCAAGCATTGCATAATGTCAATGTTAATAAGTCGGCACATTTGATCTCAATACGTACCATAGAGTTTCTCTTAAGATGACATGCTTTGAGGAAAAAGTTACATTTATATTACATGTGGCCTCTTCTATGTTTTAATAATAAATAAATGAGAGTTTTTCTGCATACTCTATGTCTAGTATAACAAATAAAAAACTTTGATTCATTTTTTTAAATTTGAAAGGAAATGCAAGTGTAGACAATAGAAAATATAGATGGCTAAGGCTTTAGTTAAATAAGTACAATATAATGGCACTTAAGAATTCACTAAAGATAATAAATTTTAAAAATAGCATGGTCAAAAGAGGGTCATGGCCTACTATATTAAAAAATTGAAAACATCATACAACAATTTTGGACGGTGTCACAATTTTATAAATCAATAATATTATATATAATCACAAGAATATAAAGTCTAACACAATATGTTATTGTAATTCCCAGAGATTTTAGAGTGATAGGAATTTGGCTCTTAGTAGATGTGACCACCAAATACTTGAAAGAGGCTAGAGATTAAGTGGTATAGGATGCCAATGTATTTTTGCTAGTTTGATATATTTTAAGAAGGGTTTATTGAAATATAATTTTCATTTAATCTGAAGCATTCACACAATATATTCATTATTTGTGTTGAAATAAAAGTGAGATCGATTTAGATCTTTTGGAACAAATTTAGAAACATAATACCAAAGATTTAACAAGGGGCACAAACTAAAAGGTATGGTGCTACACTAATAAGGAATATGATAAATAAATATTGAATGATTGAAATGATAAATAAATTAACATAATACCTAGTTTGGGCATGCCTTTGGGGGAACTTTTTGGTGTCCTGTGTTGTGGGCCTCATTTATGTTGGATATAATTTCCACCTCTTCTTTGTTGGCCTCTATGGACCTACATTTAAGTGAAGAGGGGAATTGGATCAATTGAACTTTTTTGAACATCTATAATAAGTCATAATATTATGTTCTATGTGAAAAAAGAGTTTCTATTTTGGGCTTCGGTGTATTTACAATTTAGAGTATCGTGGATTTGTCTAGAATATGGATAGGTAGTATCTTTATCTAATATACTGAAAATATTATAAAATAAAAAAATATTTATTCTATATGGGCACACTAAGGTGAACCTTGGTCTTGCTAGCTATAGGGGAGTGTTGAGAGATAAAAATGATAGGTTTCTTTCAACAATGGCATTCCCTTTGGGAATCCAAACTAATCACCTTGCTTCTGATTTCCATGGCATCAAATTGGCACACTCTCCTAGCTATATAGGAAAGTGTTGATCAAATTTCATTCTCTAAAAAATTATGAATTTCTTGAAGGGGTCTCAAAATCCTAGCTGATCAATTGATACTTTGATTATGTATTCCATGAACCTTATTCAAGACTTTGATAATATTTTCATATCTCATATTTTTTTAGGAAAGGAAATTCTCTAGCTAATAAAATTGTTGAAGTTATATACTTCATCTTTGACACCTACACAAGGCCTACAGAGCATGAAGCCCGGTTTAGTTGCTTGATGAGAAAAATCATGAGGACTTCTAGGTTGAAGGTATCTTCATGGGCTATTCTACCTTTTCTCATCACTATTATTATAGTATAACATTCTTACAATAAATATTGATAATAAAATGAATTAAATATCTAGCATATATATATATATATATATATATATATATATATATATATATATATATATATATATATATATATATATATATATATATATAAACTAGATTGTGACCATTATACAAAGATTATAAAATCTCTCCTATGTATTGATTCTTTTAAAGGAATCTAGCATATATATATATATATAAACTAGATTCCTTTAAAAGAATCAATACATAGGAGAGATTTTATAATCTTTGTATAATGGTCATTGCAAGCATTGTATAATGAAAATGTTAAGAGTTCATGTAAATTGCTCAAAATAGATATGTGTACATCCTAGCAAATAGTTCAATAATATAATGAAGATATAAGATAGAACACATTTGATCTCAATATGTGACATACAGTGTCTCCTAAGCTAACATATTTTGAGCCAAAGATTAAATGTACATTAGGCATGCCCTCTTCTATGTTTGCATAATAAATAAATGAACATTGTTGTTCATATTCAATGACTAGTATAAAATATTAAAAATTTGATCCCTTTTTTAAATCTAAAAAAGAAATGCAAGTGTTGACCATAGAAAATACATAAGGTTAAGCCTTTAGTTAGACAAGTACAATATTATGGCATATAAGAACTCACTAAAGATGATTAATTTTTAAAATAGCATGGTGAAAAAAGCATCGTGACCTATTACACTAAAAAATTTAAAACATCATACAACAATATTGGGTGGTGTCACAATTTTATAAACTAAGAATGTTATATAGTCATAGGAATATAAGGTTTGACACAATATATTATTGTAATTTAGAAAGATTTTAGATTGATAGAAATTTGGGTTTTAGTAGATGTAACCACCAAATAGTTAAAAGAGGTTGTATATTAAGTGGCATAGGATGTCAATGAATTTTTGCTAGTTTGATATATTTGAAGAAGGGATTATTGAAAAATATTTTTTATTTAATGTTAGTAACTCACACAACATATAGATTAGTTGCGTTGAAAAAAAAGTGACTTCACTGTTGAGCTCAGAACACCCAAAACCCCCCATTTTCATATAAAATTTGTCCAATTTGGACAACTTTGGCCTGTTAATTTTTTTAAAAATTTTTGCCCATTTTGGGGCATGAATTTCGAGAAATTCATTTTAAAAATTTAAAAATTAAAAATTAAAAAAATATTTTGGGCCATTTTTTGGCATACCTAGGTTCGAATGTTGTCATTGGTTTTTTGAACAGTTGCGGCTACCGTAGTAGCTATCGCCAATGGTTTATTGATCGTTGCAGATAGCAGCTGCCACAGGCGGTTCTTAAACCGCTGTGGTGAGCAGTAACCACAGTAGTAAACTGCTTGCAGTCCCATTGCCATTAGTGATTATCAGCATAGCAGTGCCCCCTACATTGCCACCGCCACCCATAGAACCACCACCGTCATCAATGTGCCACCTCCACTGTCGCTTAGCCTGGGCCACCTACCACCTCTGCCCTGTCACCACTCCTGACACTTCTTTGCATGGTTTTTTATAGGGGGTTCTTTTTTAGCCATAACTGGAGAAAATGGAGTCGGATTTTGGCAAACGAATAGGCGTCAAAAAGATGTTTTCGATCAAAGCCAGAAGTTCTTTTTTACATTCCGAGAGGCATATCTTGAGCATCCAAACTCCATGTTTTGCTCACAAGATATCATTGGAAATATGGTTTTGTGCACTTTCTATTAGTATGGGTCTTCTTTCCAAATTTTGCTCCAAGCACATTTTATTATATATTTTACATTTATGTACTCTAGTGAATATCTTGGATGTTTAAGCTCCTAGGATCCTTTTGTGTGTGTGGGATGACTCATCTTTGGCTATTATTTCTGTATTTCTATCCTTTTGTTTTCTTTGAGCATTGTATACATCATTTTTTAAGCATTTTCCTTTTTGCAAATGCACTGAGATAAAGTGCCACTATGCTTTGCATGCTTGGGATGTTGCACATCTTTTGCCTTATTGTACTCGCACTCCATTATAAAGTGCCATGGGGGGTTTGATGTTTGCCTTTGTTTACCATATACCTTTGTCACGTGAGTGTTCCTTTCATGACACTGGCCTCATGATGTGTGTCAAGTGAGTTCTCCTTCCACAACACTAGCCTTTATATGTGTTTGTACTTCTTGCTGCACTCTCGATGTTCCTGGTTCTTCATCATGCAATTTTTATTTGCATTCAGTTTCAGTGTACCTATCACCTCTCCCTTGTTAGCACTATGGGGGGTTTTCTCTTGTTGGTTGTTGGTTCTAATGCTTCCTTGGTTTGTTGGAGTGAGCTATGCATTCAGTATTTGTTCCTATGTGCTAGGCGAATGTAGTGGCTAGTTACCTATGCATTTTGGTGAGATGGATCATTTACCATATGGACACTCTTTCATTCCTATTTTTGGAGGCAACCTTCCATCTTCGATTGATTAGCTCTTTAGACTTTGTTGTTTTTGTCATCTGTATCTTCGAGTTCAATTGTTTGCATTTGTTTGCCATCTTATTCGAGCAGTGTTATTTGAGGGCACTCATGCAGATTACAATCTTCTCTACCTAATCATGTTCTATTTCAGTGGAGGTTCTTCAGATCAACAGTTATTCTTTGACAGTGTTTGCAACTTCATGCTTCAGTGGTGTTCTTCATGTTCATCCTTTGTTCCTTTTTTTTTGAGATATTCTCTTGTTTGGAGGCTTTTTCAGTCCTTCACTTGTATTTCTCTCTTTAGGAGAGGATTTTTTCCCTTGAGGTTTTCTCTTTTTCTCCAATTTTGAGAGATCTTTTGTACTTGCGTACCTCATCAGGCCTAGTTGTTGGGACCCATTGTTACTTTCATGCATTTTTTTAGTTCTTAGTTGTTTTTAGCTACTCCCTACGTTCATCTTAAGGGGGGGTGTTAGAGCTATCCTTTTGTGTCTAATAATTATTTATTTAATTATTAGTCTATTATACTCTACACTTAACCTAACTTATGAATCTTATAATTCTTTAGGGTTTTCTCTTTTAGGGTTTCTAGTATCCTTTTATAAGGATTCTCTCTTTGTAATTTAAGTAATTGTATTGCATTATTCTTGCATAATCAATACGACTCCTCCTTTTTGGATCATTGAATTCTCTCATGAGGTACCCTAAGTATAATATTTCACATATATAATTGATCTTACACATGATGCATGTTTTCTAGGTGTTTATCATGGTACTTATCCAAAGCCCATAAGAATGGTTGTCTCTAATGGAAAAAATATTCTTCTTTGGTTTATTTTATTTATTTCTGATTGTTAAACATAATTCCTATTTGCTAGGTTTTCATCATGATGACTAACCCAAGGTACCATAAAATTGGTTTTCACCAAAGGATAGTTTTTCTCTAAATAATACTTTTTAGAATTTTTTTAAAAAATATTTTTAAATGACATTGATCTTTAGATGATCACTAATTAGTCTGGTCCATTTGATGGTTCTAATTCAGATATCAATGTCATGATATGCCGATAGTGATATGTACAAAGTCGCCATCTTGTTAAGATCATGGTGCTTGTATATAAAATATGGATGTCATTGTGATTCTTGTTGATACTAGGGTTGGTGTGGTTCAAATATGCATATTGTGATAGAGTGTCATAATCATCCTTATGATAAAGTGTTATTGCTAGGATTTTATGGATTTGTGAGGTAAGATTTTTTTGACTTTAAGTGAGATGTTGGATTTTGATGGGTGATAGTAGACATGGATGAATTATTTAGAATTTGATATGCAAGGTGTTTTATTTGTCAAAATTCAGATGGTTTGGAACCAACATTTTTATATGCCTTACATAATGGGATTGATGACTATTTTGATGGAATTACTTGTACGTGGGAGAAATATTTTCTTGTGGATCCACTATTTTTTATTTTTTTTATTTTGATCCATTTTTAAGATCCATTTTCACTTTATTTGTCCACTTGGATTTTTGGATTTGTAGCATCCTAAATTGTACTTCCTTACAATTTTGTCCTCATTTGGGTCCTCACCATGGTGGTTTTCCCCTAAGGACTAAATGGAGCATTGATTCTGTTCACACCATGTCTCAAACTTAATATTTTCATCATCTGCACTTTCTCCCCCAAAATCCCGTCTCCCTAATTGGCTAGGACTAGGGCAACCATGCCTTGGTCTTGAGGGACCAGAGTGCCCATGCCCTAGTCTTTCCAATTAGAGCCTAATTTGAAGCTCATAATGGTAACATTAAATGGGTGGGAACTTGGATCTCGTGTCAGCTCATGTAAGAAAATTAATTTGTTTTCCGACTAAGCATTTATAAAAGGATGTCTATAATCCTAAGAAATGCTATCAGGCAATCACATATTCATTAAGAAATCAGAAATTCATGTTCAAGTGAGAAAGCAATCAATCTTCTTTCAAGCATTGGAGAAAAAATAAAGTCAAGATTCAAGCACTAGAGATAACATTTATGTTCTATATTTAATGAATACTAGCTAAATGAAACCCTAATTCCCTGTAAAGATAAACAAAACTTCATAGAAAGGTATATCAATAATTTTTCAGACATTTTCAACATTTTTTCTCAGAAGGAAATCATTTCCATTACAAGACTTCATTTACGTGTCAACTCTATTTCATGCGTAATTCTAAAAATCAGTTTTGACCTAAGGAAAACCCCTATTACCAACCATTTCCCCTTCTCTATTATGTGTAGGAACATGTACAGAGCTACAATTTTTAGGATCAACATTATTCACAGAGACAAATAGATTCCCTTTTGGATGGTGAAAAATTCAGAGGACTAGAGCGACATGCATTCTGGTCCCAACAATTCAAGTCGACCTTCTAGGAACAAATTTGAACATTCACATATTACTCAGATCTAAGTTTGTAGCTTTGTTTGATGACTATAGCTCACTATTTGTCCATAATTGCTTCAATTTTAGCACATTTACTCCAATTTTAGCATTATTAATTAAATCAATTCAATTGAAAGGGAAAGAAGAGGCACATCTAAAACCCGTAGAATTCGATAAGAATATAGATCTATTGAGGCTAGATCTATCAGATTATATCTTTCCCTAATGTATTTTGTCCCTAAGAAAAAAAAAAAGCTATTTTACTACGAAAAGTGGTGGAAACCATAATTTTTCACCATCATACAAGATTCAATGGATTTTGATATTTAAACTTTTTTTATACATAAATTATTTTGTATTGTATTGTACATGATACTTGACTTTAATATTGGTTCTAATGAGTGGGTGTAAGTAATTTAGAATGATGGTTTATGGCATGGATGAGAGGAACATTGGAAGTAATCTTAAGGTTGGACAATGCATGAATCTTATTTTGATGGTTGTATTGGATGAAATTACCCCTAGCGTTGTTGAGGTATCACTAATATTATTTTATTTGTTAATTGAAGAATAGCTGAGACCTTGAAATCTGGCTAAGTGCACCAAGATGGTGAACAAAAAGGGGGGTATAAGTGGCAACTTTTTTTTTTGAAAATAGGTAAACCTAAACTTCAAAGACATATTTGAAGGTCACAAGCTCAAAACTAGGAGTTGAGAAATGAATAAAAATTGTAGTACTCTAAATCTAGTTTATAAAATACTAAAGTTTTTTAAAAATGGATAATATTAAGAGTGTCAAACCTCTCTCGCACAAAAAATTGTTCCTGATTTTTTTAGGATGATAGGTAAGATTGAGATCTAGAACTTGTGTATTTTTTTTGTAGTTTTCGTTGAGTATTTTTTTTTATGATTTTTTGAAGTGACTGCATCTTGAAAATTTGGTACTTGTTCATGCACTGGGCATAACTTACATCAAAATAATCAAAAAATGAAAACTTATTGTTTTTAAATTGTATAGAATCTAGTGTAGAACAATAATATGTAATTTATTTTGAATTGGGTCAAGTATGTAAAAATTTATAAAAAAAAATGGTAGACATATGTCTATGAGGACTGTCAAGGCACTAGTAAAGAAAATTAAAGTTTACTATGCTAATGTTGTCTAAAAATAGAAAAAATTCTATGGTCAAAAAGCTAAGAAGACGTGTGAGATTATGGTGGTAATTTTAGAGATACCCGTTTGATCATTTGTAAACCTGATGATGATGAAGTCGAGAAATCACGTGGGAAGATGAAAATATGTGTAAAGGGACAAAAATGGAGGAAAAATGGGCTTGCAAGCCTTAGGGTCATTTTCCAACCCTCTAACCAAGCCAAAAATTGCATGGGTTCTGATGTGCAAGATAACCCGCTCGGGTTTTGAGAAACAAAAATTACCATTCATAGTTCTACATAACCCGTATGGGTTATGTAGAACTAAAACCATCATTTTAAGTTTCACAAAACCCGTATAGGTTATGAAAAACCATCATTTTGAGTTTCAAAAAACTAGTAGAGGTTATAAAAAGCATCGTTTTGAGTTTCACACAATCCATACAGATTATGAAAAACCATCATTTTGAGTTTCACAAAACTAGTACGGGTTATGAAAAACATCACTTTGAGTTTCACAAAACCCGTACGGGTTATGAAGACATCAAAATTTATACTTGTAGACTTAGAATTTACTACACATATGTATAGATATACATATATAATATGTGTTTATGTATGTATATATGCATATCTATAATTATATATACATATATTTATATAGATACATGTATATATGTTTGCATACATGCATGTCTCTCTTCTTTTCCACTCTCATCGTCCTTACCCCATCACCGTACCTATCTATTTTGAGCCCTAATTATCCTCCTTGAGTTCTATCTCATCTCTTTCCCCCTCACACTTCTCTCTCTACCGACTCTCTCACCCTCTTCTCCTTCTCATTCTCTCTCTACCTAATGTCTCTCTCTCTCTCTCTCTCTCTCTCTCTCTCTCTCTCTCTCTCTCTCTCTCTCTCTCTCTCTCGCGCGCAGCGCGCGCACGCTCATTATCCTATCCTATTATAACACTCTCTCCCTTCTCTCTCTTTCTCTCCCTTATCTCTCCCTCTCCCCCCTCTCCCTTCCCCTCTCGTTATCTTATCCTATTTTCTCTCTCCCTCCCTCTCTCTCTCTCTCTCTCTCTCTCTCTCTCTCTCTCCCAATCTCCTCTCTCTCTACCCCTCTCTCTCCCTCCCCCTCTCCTTATCCTATTATTCCTGTCTCTTCTTATCCCCTGTTCTCTATCTTACCCCCTCTCCCCATACTCTCTCTCTAACTATCTCTCTCACCCACTCTCCTTATCCTATTCTCTCCCTCTATTCCTACACCCTTCTCTCTCTCTCTCAATCCTATTCTTACCCTCTCAATTCTCTTTCTTTCTCTATCTCTCTCACTCTCTTCCTATCCCCTTCTCTATCTATCTCTAACACTCTCTCCCTCCCCCTCTCCTTATCCTATTCTATCCCTCTCTTCCTACCCCTACTCTCTCTCTCTCTCTCTCTCTCTCTCTCTCTCTCTCTCTCTCTCTCTCTCCCTCTCTTCCTATCCCCTTCTCTCTTTGTGTCTAACTCTCTTCCTCCCCTCTCCTTACCCTATTATATCCCTCTTGCTACTCCCTACTCTCTCTCTCTCTCTCTCTCTCTCTCTATGCTATTCTCCCCATCTCCGCCCTATCTCTCTCTTCCTCTCCTTCTCCCTCTCCCTCTCTCTGCCCATCTCATTATCCAATTCTCTCCCTCTCTTCTTATCCCCTATTATCTCTCTTACCCCCTCTCCCCTACTCTCTCTCTAACCCCCTCTACTTATCCTATTCTCTCCCTCTCTTTCTATCCCCTTCTCTCTCCCTCTTCCTCCATCCCCCTCTCTCTCTCTATCTCCTATCTCTTCCTCTCCCTCTCTCTCCTTCCCTCTCCCCTTCTCCATTCCTCCATATCCCATCCCTCTCTCTTCTTCTCTCCCTCCCTCCCTCCATCCGCCCTCTCTCTCTCTCCCCTCTCATCCTCTGTCTCTCTCACTCTCTCTCCCTCTTTCCTCTTCTCCCTTCCTCCATACCCCTTCTCTCTCTCTCTCTCTCTCTAAACCTCTCTCCCTACCCCTCTCCTTATACTATTATATTCCTCTCTTCCTACCCCCTACTCTCTCTCTCTCTCTCTCTCTCTCTCCTAAACTCCCAATCTCCACCCTGTCTCTCTCTTCCTCTCCTTCTCCCTCTCTCCTAATCTTCTCTCTCTCTTCTTGTCCCCTATTCTCTCTCTTACCCCCTCTTCCCCTACTCTCTCTATAATCCCCTATACTTATCCCATTCTCTCCCTCTCTTCCTATCTCTTTCTCTCTCCCTCTCTCCCTTTGCCACTATCCTTTTCCCAATCTCCCTCTCCCCCTCTCCTTTTCCCAATCTCCCTCTCTCTCCCTCCGCCTCTATCCCCCTCTCCTTATCCTACTCTCTCTCTCTCTCTCTCTCTCTCTCTCCCTCCCTATCTCCCCTTCTCCCTTCCTCCATACCCCATCTCTCTCTCTCTCTCTCTCTCTCTCTCTCTCTCTCTCTCTCTCTCTCTCTCTCCCTCTCCCTCTCCCCATCCTTATCCTATTCTATTTCTCTCTCTCTCTCTCTCCCCACTTCTCTCTTAGTATCTAACTCTCCCTCCCTCCCCCTCTCTTCCTACCCCCTAATCTCTCTCTCTCTCTCCCCTCTCTCCCTCTCTCTCTCTCTCTCTCTCTCTCTCTCTCCCCACTTCCTCTTTAGTTCCTAGTTCTACATAACCCATACAGATTATGTAGAAATAAGGCCAAAACTTCTAGTTTTGCATAACCGGTATGGGTTATGGGAATAGGCTTGGTGTTACCAAGCCTAGCATGTTTTTGAATTTCATAGAACACGCACGAGTTATGAAAAATTTCTTTTTTTTTGCATATGGCCACTTTTCTGTTCACCATCTTGGGGCACTTACTCATGTATGAAATGTTAGGATTCCCAGAGATACTGAGAGGGGGGTGAATCAGTATCTTGCCTATTAACATATTTTCTTATCTTACTAAGAAAATTGCATTACAAAACAATGTACTAGTAAACCAGAAATAATGCAGTAAATAAGATCAATAACCACAACATAGACAACACATGATAAGACAATATTTTAATGAGGAAACCCAGTGTGGGAAAAACCTCAGTGGGATTTGTGACCCACAATATTCACTCACTCACCAATAAATGAATATTACTTACAATAGGGGCTTGCACATGCAGGAAGGCCAACTGCCTAAAGCTCACTACTTAATTACAAAAAGGGAAGTCTCACTAACTTAGAAAATGGATTATGAAAATCTAATATCATGTACTACTTCGGTTCAGCATCTGCTATGCGAGGTTCAATACTGATTTAAGCTCATACAACTTCCATAAACCTTATTCCAAAATTTGCCTTAATATTCGCATGTTCACATATGTGTATTACATTCAATACATAAATGATTCTACAAGATCTCATACTTATATGAGTCCTATTATAATTCGCCTTGTCCACTTAAAAAAAGATTTTACAATTAAATACAAAATATAATAAACAAAATCCTGTTGGCTGGGGTGCTGGTAATCATCTTTGTCATTGTCGGTGCCATAGGATTGTAAGGTTGCCATCAATGACAATACCTTCAATCACCTACAATTTCTTATTGGAGTGTGCTTTCTCCAACAATATCCCCCTTTGGCATTGATGGCAACACTCATGAGAAAAATTCAAAATTGTATCCAGAATGTGTTGTCAAAAAATATGTCAAAACTATGTGCTCCAAAACTGTGTGCTCAAAAACTGTGTACTCCAAAACTGTGTGCTCCCCCTGAGCAAATGATCTCTTTTGCCAATCATTTTCCTTTTTCTCATTCTACTACTCCTCCTTTGGCATCAATGAAAAAGGTTGTCAATTAATGTCAATTGAGTGTAGTTCTTGCCAGGATCCCTATAACCGGTGGGTTACAATTTGATATATATCTGCTAATACAAAATTCAAGTTGTTAGTGAACCTTTCACTATCCTTCAATGCTGATTGTATCCTTTGGATGGCACCAGTGAGTATGTGCATTTTCTCTTTCGATGTCTTAAGTCCTAGAAAAAGAGCCTCTGAAATCTCTTTTCTCAAGGAGATGAGGATGTCTAGTTTCGGACCTAGTCTACACTTGAGTTCCAAAATTAGAAGCATAGAGGTGGTAAGAAGTTCAAGGGTAGAGGAACCTTTGGCAGATGGCACAATGGTTTGAGAAGTGAAGAGAATAAAAACCAAGAAGGAAGTGGGGAATCTCAAAGAGGGACATATAGATGATCCTTTAGAGGGAGAAGTAATTTTAGAGGTAGGTTTGGAAACTCAGCGACATGAAAGACAGCCTTCACCAGTAGGTGTTACCAATGCAATGAAGTTGTATATACCATGAGTAGGTTCCCAAGAAAGGCCTTAAGTTCATCAAGTTCATACATGGGTGAGAGAAGGACTCAGTTAGTGCAAGAGGAGGATACTCAAAGTGTGACCTCTCCAATCAGTAAAGCAGGGCCAGTGATAGATGGAGAAAATTTGATGATGCGAAGAACAATGTTAAAGATACCCAAAGCTCAAGAGCCACCATAGAGGAAAAGTATATTTAGGACCACTTGTAAGTCACATGGAAAAATTTGTAAGGTTATTGTGGATTTAGGTTCCATTGAGAATATTGTCTCAGTTGAAATGGTGGATAAGCTCAAATTGAAAAGATTGCCTCTTCTCACTCCCTATAAGGTATCATGGCTCAACCAGGGTCAATATGTCTTAGTTGATAAACAAGCATGGGTGGAATTTGAAATTAGTGAATACAAAGACAAAATTCTATGTGAAATATTGCCTATGGATGCTTGTCATCTACTTTTGGGTTGTCCATGGCAATATGATGTGAAAGCCTATCATGATGCAGAAAAGAATAGTTATCTCATCACCAAGAATGGTAGGAAGTATCAAATGGATCCATTATCTGATCCAAAGGAGGAGAAAAAATTAGTGTCAAGTGTTATGTTGATGAGTGGAAAACAGTTCATAAAAATGTTAAAAAATGAAGGTAATCAGGGCCATTCTATAGTGCTAAAGCCTAAAGATGAAGCTAAGGCAAATCCAATGAGTGAAGTGCCTCGAGAAGTGTAAGATTTGTTAAAGCAAATAGGGGAGGTTATAGGAGATGATATACCTAATTATTTGCCTCCAATGAGGGATGTCAATCACCAAATAAACTTGATACCAGGGGTAAGTATGCCTAACAAAGATTCTTATAAAATGATACCATGCTAGAATGAGGAGATTGCCAAACTAGTGCAAGAAATCTTAGACAAAGGATTTATTAAAACGAGTTTGACTCCTTGTGTTGTTCCCACTATTCTAGTGCCTAAAAAAGGAGGAAAATGGAGGATGTGCATGGACTCAAGAGTAATTAATAGGATCACCATAAGATACTCATTTCCCATGCCAAGGATAGAGGATCTATTGGACAATCTAGGTGGAGCATGCTACTTCACAAAGGTGGAATTGAAATCTGGCTATTATTAGATAAGAATCAAACCTGGTGATGAATGGAAGGCATCATTTAGAACTAATGTAGGCCTATATGAGTGGTTGGTGATTCCTTCTTGCCTCACAAATGCACCTAGTACCTTTCAAAGGCTCATGAATGAAGTCTTAGCTAATTTTATTGGCAAGTTAATTATTTTGTATCTTGATGACATTTTGGTCTTCAACAGGTACAAGGAGGAACACCTTAAGCATGTGGAAATGGTCTTGAAGAATTTGAAGGATGCTCAACTCAAAATAAACTTTGAAAAAAGTGAGTTCTTGAAAACAGAGTTTGTTTACCTTGGTTTTGTCATTTCAAAAGTGAGAAGGTTTGTAGAACAATATGAAATTTGCCAAAGAGAAAAAGGTTCATCAAGTAATGTAGGTCTATACCAACCTATGGTCATACCTCAAAAGCCTTCACAATCTTTAAGCATGGATTTTGTGTTGGGCTTACAAGGAACTCCAAAGGGATTAGACAGTGTGTATGTAGTGGTTGATAGGTTCAAAAAGATGGAACATTTAATAACTTACAAAAGCACCAATGATGCCACCTACATTGCAGGACTCTTCTTTAAAGAGAAAGTTATAATTCACGGCCTTCCAATTAGCATAGTCTGTGATAGAGATGTAAAATTCTTAAGCCACATTTGGAGAACACTTTAGAGAAAGTTGGGAACAAAATTATCTTGTTCATCTACCTACCATCCTCAATCAGATGGTCAGACAGAGGTAGTAAACAAATCCTTGGGTAATCTATTAAGATGCACTTGAGTCAATTAACTAGGTATCATTACCTGTATGAGTCACCAAAGCCGCAATGAATGCCTCACCATCTTCCTTCTTGGAATAAGAATTAGAATCAATATTATTCTTTTCTTCTTTGCATTCCTTACCGATGTGACCTGGTTTACCATAATTCCAGCAAATGACTTTGGAATTTCCAAGAGATTTCGATCTCCCTTTTGATTTGGACTTATCACACTTCTCATTCTTCTTCCCTTTCTCTTTAGGTCTTGCACAAACAGTTAGGGCTTCCTTCAAACTGTGGGATACCTTCCTTCACATCTCTTCACCAAGTAGAGCACCGACCACATCTTCAGATTTCAAAACAACACAAGTACTAATGATAGCCATAACAAGAGAATATTGGCATATGTGCAGAGTTTGATGACATGATAATAATGTATGCTGTCATTGATTTCAATATACTGAAGTGTGAACCGGTATGTTGAAGTAAGTAAACTAGCAAGTGAACCGATATGATGAAGCGTGAACCAGTATGTTGAAGTAAGTAAACTGGCAAGTGAACCAGTATATGAAAATTTTGTATTAGGGTTTCACTTGATATGACTACCAGTTGGTAATCTCAGTTTTAGGGTTTCCGGCTGATACATTCCAAGTCTGTTCGATTCGATTGACGACATCTTGTGATGAGCTTGCATTGAAATGAAGATTAGACCATGTTTCCATGTCAGACTTGTGCATATGAGGAATTTACTTGAGGATCTTGCATAAGAAGATTGATTCTATCTACCTCAAGAATGTGCAAAGTCTTAGTAAATGGTGGAGAGTGCGTGATGGGTTATCAGCTTCTAGAAGCAATGAAGAATAGACAATGCAGAACGTCTTGAGATTTGTTCAAGATTGTTTTACCCTATGTAATGTGTTTAAACGGTCAGGATTGGAATGACTATATTGTTAACCTAAATGCTTAGGGTTTTAAATTTTGGCCACTGACCTAATTGTTCTCTATAAGGTCGATGATAAGTTTCATTAGAAATTGTTGGAAAATGAATGCATTTGAGGTGATTCTTGCTAGAATGGAGAAGTCAGTAGAGATCTGTAGAGTGTGATTGCAGATGTAAAGGAACTAAAGTGGATCTGCCTTGGCATTGAGTGGTGTTATCAGATTAGTGTATTACCTGTTGACTTGTAACCGTTTCAGCAATTGGAAAATCCATTTACCAAGTAGCTTTAACAGGCTCTTTGTAAATCCTTTAAGAGGGTGACTCAAAATCATTGAGTTCTTCAAATCCTTTTGTGAGGTAACCTTTAATAGGGTTTCAACCTCTAATTGGGTATTTAGCCATCCCTTAACTTGGTGATCCCTAGGAGGATTGGTTCCTACTAGAACCTGTTGTAAAGTCTTTAACTGGACTAGGCTCCTAATAGAGTGGACTTCATAATAGTTCAAGAAAAACTTTTTGGTATTCATCCCCACCATGGTTTTTCCCTGTAGGGTTTCCATGTGAAAAATCAGTATGTTATGTGATGCTTTTTCATGTGATGATTTAGTGTTTTCTATTAAGTGGTAAAGCATGTTGATCTAATGATCATTATATTTATGATGTATTACCTGCTTAAGCATATAGTTGAAGTTGAGATGACATGTTGGGTTTTGAGAAGTTCTAATTATTACCAGTTTATGTCTTTTACAGTCTTATTGTGTGTTACGGGTATTGTCCTGATTTAGGTTGATGATGTTGTTTGCCAGTTAGTGCACTCTTTGTAGTTTAAGTTGTTGAAGAAATTTTTGTCTGTACTGATTCACCCCCCCCTCTCAGTACATATTGGGTATTTACTGTTCATCATTATTCGTCAATTGGTATCAGAGCATCCTCAAGGTCCTCGATGCTATAAGCTTAACAACTTGAGGAAAAGATCCTAACTTGATGATGAAGAGGGAAGGTCCTAAGTTCAATAGAGATAACTTTGAGATATGGAAGGACATAATGAAAATCTACATTAAAAGCATGGGTGCTCAACGCTGGAACTATGTTGAGAATACTTATGATGTCCCTATCGGTACTCTCACAGATGATCAAAGAAGAGAAATTCAGGAGAATGGGAAAGTCATGGAAGGTCTTAGCAGTAGTCTATCTGATATTGAGTTTATAGATGTTCAGGATAAAAAAATTCCCAAAGATGTATGGGATACGATGGAAGCTATCTATGGCGATGATGAGCATGTGACGCAAGCTAACGAAGAGAGCCATAGAGGGAAATTTGAAGACATGTGGATGGTTGAAGGAGAGACCATTCAACAATATGAGATAAGAGTTAAAACTATTGTTGGAGACATCAAGAGTGTAGGAGGTACAATGGATGATCCCATCGTTGTTAGCAAAGTTTTGAGATACTTGTTATTAGTCTATGCAATAAGGGTTGCCGCTATTTAGGAGTTGAGATCTATTGACAAGACAAAGGTATCCCTAGACTCCATCATCACTAAGTTGACCATATATGAGCTAAATAGTTATGATGGCAGTATTCAAAAGACTGAAACAACCTTTAGAGCATCTGCTAAACCATCTAGAAAGGGAAAAGATGTCGGTAACAACTATGAACCTAGACAAAGAAGAGATATCGATGATGAGGAGATCCATATGGAGTTTGAAGCTCCTCTTGCAAAGAGACTTCCTAAGGGAACTGGAAAATACAGAGGTAAGCTCCGTTTGAAATGTTTTTCTTGCAATAGGATAGGACACATTGTTGTCAACTATCCTAATAGTGATAATAAGGACAAACCAAAGAATTTTAAAAAGTTCAAAGGAGGAAATAGGAGAAACTGTCTTGTTGTAGTCATTGAAGGTGTCACTGATGATGAATCAAAAGATGAAGAAAGCAAAGACACAATGTTTGTAGCCATTAAGGAAGATGTGTCAGACAAGAAGGCTCATGTCTCCCACTTTGATAATTCTAATGAGTGGATTATTGATAGTGGATGTTCTCACCACATGACTAGTGACTAGAAAAAGTTTTTGTCAGTGGAAGAGTGCGTTGGATGTGTAGTCCGATTTGGTAAAGATGCACCATGTATGGTAAAAGGAAAAGGGTCCATCTTTCTAAATGGAAAAAGCAGTGTTGATAATGTGTGTTGGGTAGAAGGTGTCAAACATAACTTTTTGAGTGTTTCCTAGCTAAATGATAAAGGACTCACTCTGGAATTCAAAGGTGGAGTGTGCAAAATAAAAGGAAAGAGTGGTGAAGTGATGGCCACCGGTATGCGGACCAGAGGTAACTTATTTCAGTTAAATACAAATATTAGTCAATGTCTAATGGCTAAGTTTGATGATAGTTGGATATGGAATAGAAGACTCTGCCATGTAAATTTTGATAATATTGTGAAGGCTAGTAAGATCAAGATAGTTAGAGGATTGCCTATGCTGAACAAAGCGGAGAATCCTTTGTGCAGAGAATGTCAACTGGGAAAATGTCTTTCTCAACCTTCAAAGATAAATCTTTCACAACTTATAATTTACTTGATCTTGTGAATATTGAATTGTGTGGTCCTATGAAAACTAGGAGTGTTCCGGGAGATAGGTACTTTATGATTCTCATTGATGATTGCTCAAGAATGATGTGGGTCACATTATTGAAAGACAATTCTAAAGCTTTTGGAAAGTTTAAATCCTTCAGAGCACTAGATGAAAAGGAAAGCAGTAAGAGGATCAAAAACCTTGGAACCGACCAAGGAGGTGAGTTCACTTCTGGTGAATTCAATAATTACTATGAAGAGAATGTCTTCAAGAGGCAACTATCTACCCCCCGACTCCACAAAAGAATGGCCTAGTAGAAAGGAACAACCAGACTATAGTTGAAGTAGCCAGAATGATGTTGATTCAAGAGTAGGTTGCTTACACTTTTTGGAGAGAAGCGGTGAGCACTATAGTCTACACTATGAACCACGTACTCATCAAGAAAGGTAAGGATAAAACTCCTTATGAGTATTAGACTGGTAAGACTCTAGTAGTAAGATACTTTAGAGTATTTGGTAGCAAGTGTTATATCATGATAAATGAACACCAGATAAAGTTTGATGCAAAATGTGATGAGAGAATGTTCCTAGGGTATTCCACCAAGAGCAAAGCTCTCAAGTGTTTTAATAATAGGACTAAGAAAATTGTTGAAAGTATCAATGTTAGAGTTGATGAAACCTCTGAGAAACTTGCGGAAACCAACAGCAAGCGAGCGGTAGATGAACCGGGTGTAACCTTGTAGGAACCAGTTGCAAAACAACCAAGTACAAGTAACAATGCTCCTACACTAGTAGATGTTGCGGTAGATATAGATGAAGATGAGGATGAAGAGGAAAAGCAAGAGGAGTCAGCTAAAATCATTCCTAGGTATGTAAAGCTGCATCATGATCCAAATCAAATCATAGGGGATAAGGATGAAGGAATACTTACAAGAAGAAAAGTGAGAGAGAATTACTGCATGATTTCTAAATTTGAGAGCAAAACATTTAAAGAGGCACACAAAGATGAAGACTGCATTAAGGCTATGGAAGAAGAACTTGACCAAATAGAAAAGAATGGTACATGGTCTTTGGTACTCAGACCTGAGGACACAAATGTTATTGGCACCAAATGGGTTTTTAGAAATAAGCTGATTGAAGATGGCACAGTGGCAAGAAACAAAGCAAGATTGGCATGTAAGAGATATGCTCAAGAAGAAGGAGAAGACTATGGAGAAACCTTTTCTCCATAACCTAGATTGGAAGGAGTTAAAATGTTACTTGCATATGCATCCTTAAAGGGAATCAAAGTGTATCAGATGGATGTAAAATCTGCATTCTTTAATTGAATACTTGAAGAAGAAATGTATATAGAGCAACTAGATGGGTTTGCCCTATCAAAAGATAGTGATATGGTGTGTTGGCTACATAAAAATTTATATGGATTGAAGCAAGCACCTAGAGCATGGTATGAAAGTTTACACTCTCATCCTGTGAAGATTGGATTTGAAATAACAAATGAAGGTAGCAATATCTATCTGAAGTCAGAAGGAGATCAGATTCTGAGCTGTGAAGTGTTTGTTGATGACATAATTTTTGGTGGAGATGAAAGGATGAGCCATGTATTTGCAGATGAAATGAAGAAGGAATTTGAGATGTCACTAATCAGAAAGATTAAGTTGTTCATTGGAATACAAATTCAACAAATGAAAGACGGTATCTTTATCACTCAGTCCAAGTATGTCAAAGATGTGTTTAAAACCTTTGGCATGGAAGATAGCAAACCGGTTGGTACACCAATGATGACTGGTTGTAAATTGTGAAAAGAAGATGATTCAACATTGGTGAATGAGAAGGAATACCAGTCAACGATTGGTAAGTTGCACTATGTAGTACATAGAAGACCAGACATTGCACATGCAATGGGCATTGCTACATGTTTTTAGAAAATTCCAAGAGAATCCCACTTGGTAGCAGTCAAGCGGATTCTTAGATATCTGAAGGGAACTATAGATTAGGGATTGTGGTATCCATACAATAATGATTTCAATCTCAAAGTGTTTACCGATGTCGATTGGGTTGGTAATGTGGATGACCGGAAAAGCACAATCGATGGTGCATTCTTTCTTGGTGGTATACTAGTCTCGTGGATAAGGAAGAAGTGGAGTTGTATCTCTCAGTCCACAGTAGAAGCAGAATATGTAGCAGCATTTATGAATTGTACTTAGACAATTTGGATGAAGCATGCATTAAGTGGTTTCAATGTCCCTATATCTAAACTGGTGAGTATATTTTGTGACAACAAAAGTGCAATTAATATTTCCAAGAATTCAGTATTGCATGCTAGAACCAAGCAATTCAAGTTCAACTATCATTTCTTGAGGGAGAAGGTGCAGAACAAAGAGTTTGTATTGGAACATGTTTCCAGTACGGAGTAGTTAGCAGATATATTCACCAAGCCTCTACTGAAGGATACATTTACCTATTTAGGAGGTGAATTAGGGTTGTTGCCCCTTCAAGAGGTGAACTAAAGGTATGTGCTCCACATCAGTCGAGTATTGCATTGTCAATCTTTTTAGGATTGATGTGTTGAAGGATGCTACTCCTCAGGGGGAGCAACATAGTGTAATATGAAAGCTTGTGCCTCCACTTTGGCATTGTTGTCAAAGGTGGATAAGATGTGAAGCAGAGAAAATATCAGTACTATTGAAAACATATAAATTAGCTTCAAGGAATTGGAAAGATATGATGTTTGTTGGTAAGCATTAAGTTCTGTGTTGTGTGAAATTCATTACAATATATTTTGTAAAATAGTTGCAATGGAATTTAGGAAGTGCACCAGGGATCCAATCCCATTGCTATTTGGTGAGTGGTGTTTGGCTTATGTGAAAGAAGTGAAAGAAATGAAAGACAATTTTCAACAGATTAAGAATCAAAATCTCCTTTGTGACTGGAGTATCCTACGTCTTTTGGATGGATGGATGGATGGCCCTTGCTATGGATGGAAAGTTGAGCAAAGCTACAAGAAAGGCATTGGGGACATGCTTCTTGTTAAAACAAAGGCTTTTAGAAAGGGAGGTAAGTTTTTCCGACCATTAACGAAGTTGTCAAATATTTTTTCAACTTCTTAACATCTTTAGTTCAACTTCTTTTTATAAAAGCATTTGAAACGACATGGATTATCATCTGAATTCTATGTAGATGGTGCACTCGTTCTGGAAATGTACTCCAGAGTTTACCTCACTGAAGAAGGACGAGATGCCGCTTTACTTTTCACGATGGAAGCTAAAATTGCTGAAGTTATATACTTCATTTTCTCCATCTACACCAAGCCCGTGGAGCATGAAGCCCAAGTTCAGTTGCTTGATGAGTAAAATCACACATAATTCTGGGTTGAAGGCGTATTGATGGGCTGGCCTATCCGTCACTGTTATTATAGTGTAGAATATTATTAATGTGGTATTATTATAGTGTGGTATGTTTGTAATCTAATCATCTAAGCTTTGTTGAACATGTATACTAAATCATAATATTATGTTCTATGTGAGAAAGGAGTTTTTTTTTTTTTTTTTTTGGTGTGGGGGATATTACCGTTTAGAGTATGGCAGATTTATTTCTAATATGAACATATAGACTTTCTTTTAATAATTTTTTTATATATTTAGTAATATGTAAACTATACTTAATATATTATAAAATTAGTAATATTTATTTTGTACAAGTTTTATTATGTTGGGTTATAATTTTTATAAATTATAAAATTATCATTGGGTAGATGGGAATAGCTACCAAGAAGGATATAATGAGAGTAATTCTATTCAACGACAATGACCATTTACCTTTCCATGTACCCAATAAATTTTGAATGCACTCCACTACTAAGCTCTCATTCAACTTTGAATATCTCTTATCAATTAATCACATTCCCAAGTATCTATAAGGAGAGATATGAACCTCATAATCTAAGATATCTTAAATCTTGAATCTCTCAAGACAAATGTGTTTTTCAAAAAAATATATTGGATTAAAATTTATTCACCTTTTGACTAGATACCACATTAATAATATTCTACACTATAATAATACCACATTAATAATATTCCTAATGACCCAAAAAGTTGACCCTCATAAAGATGTATCTTCAAGATAAATCCTCAAGTTCTTAATCCTAAACTCTCAAATCACAAATACAAAATTAGAAATTGTATATTTCAATTAAATATATTTTGAAAACATCATTATATTCTAAAGTATATTTTTATATTAAATATGTTAAATATTTAACGCATAATTATTATTTAATTACATATAAACCTTAAGTATATATAATATATATTATTTAATATAAATATAATATTAGTCATTATATAATATTTTTTAATATAATAATATATAAATTAATTTATTTAAATAGAAAAAATGAAATAGAAAGAAGAATACAATAATTTCAAGAAAACGGTTTATGAATTAAAAAAAAGTTTTTAAAAAGCTAAAAACTTCATGTGAATTGAAAAGAAATGGAAGCGACTAATCTCCACATAAAATGGCATTCCGTACGATTTTCAAAATGTGGAAAATACAATGGATTTGAACGAAATTTTCAACATGAAATCTTGATGAACTTCATCCCCATTATTGTAAAAATGGAAAAAAATTAATTAATTTATAAATAAAATAAAAAAGTTTAGTGTCAATATATGAAAATATTAAGGACTCGTGCAGCTCTTAAATCATTTGATAGGCTAATGGAAGTAATGTGAGGAATTGAAGAGTGGACAACGAAAGATTGTAGAATGAGTTGAAGAAGAAGCGGGTCAAAGGAAATGTCTATGGCAAGTGGGTAGGAAGAAGCACCCATATACTATGTGAGATTTTCTAGTGTGCAAAAACAAGATCATGATTCAATATTTGAGTGTATAGTATGAAAATACAACAAAGTAGGATGAAGACCACGATTACTTTCATACAAATATTGGAATACAAAATCACCTAAATGAGTGATCATATTTGACTCTCTTATAGAAGAGAATCAAATGATACCTCTAGGGTTTCTATTCCTTTTACTACTTTCGAAAGTGAATGAATTATGAAAATATGTTCAAGCAATGTGAAGCTATGAAAAAAGTATGAATTAAATGAGAACTAAGAATGTTGCAATTGATTGAAAAACAAACAAAGATTCTGCAACATACACAAAAATAGATAGGAAATCTATTTGCGCACTTGTACTTGCAATTTGAAGTTGAATCTATGGGACCAAGAAACCTAGAACGTCCTGGTCTTCTAAGGATAAGCCAATATTTGGAAATATGCAACATCTAGAATATGCCTATCAAATTTGGTGAAAAAAACTTGAGGACAAGGGTGCTCTGATCACCTTGGTCTTGGATAGGGGCTCCCCAACTGCTCTAGTTCTAGAAAATCAGGTACAAATTCTAGGAAGAAGTGAATAAAATATTTTTGATGTTGTTTTGGGCTTCCTAGTTCCACTAGTTACCTGTAGTAGCACACAAGAGGGAAGAAATGGTGTTGTGGATAGGGTTTTACCTAAAGAAAATCCTATGTCTAGAATAACCCTAATTGAAATTTAAATCTAACTTGAATTGAATTAGAAAAGCTTGTTTCTTGAGGGGAAGTTTAGATGTAAAATTGAAATCCTTGAATGTAGATGATTATACCTTCTATACGTGATGCGATACTCTTAGGACAAGTCTTGCATTTTTTGATGCAATAACATGATAAATCACATAAAATCCATCATGAAATCATAATTAGAACATAACATGAAGATACCATGATGTAGTTTGTTGCTCCTTGAATTAGATTTGCTCTTGAGAAAGAAGAATTGCTCTTGAATTGGATGATAATGTTAGCATGAGATGAATTGTTCTAGATTGTTGAAATGAATTGAAAGGGATGCCTTATATAAGGATTTATTAATTAAAATCTCCTCTAGGATGACTTAAATTTAGTGTATTTTTGCATGGAGCTAGATTTGAATAGCATAGGATTGCCTTATCATCCTTCCAAAATTTAGGAAAAAAATTGTGGGACCAAGGGGTTGGGTCAGCGTTGGCCTCAACAACTTTATACCCAATGTCTATAGATGCAAGATAATGGGGTTCTACTACAAATTCCAACTTGATGGCTTAGAAGATGATGTATAGATATGAGAACAATGTTTTGGAAGTTGAAATTGGGGTAGGAGTAAGGATAAACCATGATCAAAGGATAAAGTGCATACCTAGATGTAAGGGCCCAAATAATAATGTGATGATGTAACAAAGTGGAATAAGACTCATAAAATAGAATTAAATATTGGTTAATTACAATAAAGGTCCTATTATGCATAAAGGAATGAGCTATACTAAATTGAGTGCTAGAAGAGTGTGGAATCATACACACTAATAAAGGTGTACAAAATACGATGCTACTTTAAACCCCTAGTTTAGCAGAGTATGATCTTATAATCATATTCTCGGTAAAGTAGAAATGAAGAGATAGAGAATCTGAGAGCAAGAAAATTTAAGATTAGGATAACACTAAATTTGACTGGTGATGAAGCCCCCAAGTGCAGAATCCTATCAATCCATGCAAGTAAGCTTCAAGTGTACACAAAAGAAAATAATATTTGTACTAATACAAAGCTCCAAGTCAAATAATTGAAGAGACCTTGATAATCAAAATGTCTCAACTGCTAATGTAATTATGAACATGTTATTACAAGTGCATAAGTGGTCTTATAGAAAAAACAGGGACATACACCAAATAAAAGAAGAAAAGACCATGATCCAACACTAGAAAAGTGTGTTATGTACTATGGGCTCATGGGAGAGAGAGAAAGGAACATGGACTCTATGAGATAGAATATTGTGTTATGCTAGGTGATCCATGTGAAAAAAGAGATTTGAAAGGTCTAGAAACTTGTGTTATGTTAGTCAACTCATATTGCTATGATGTTGTTTGGTTTCATAAATAAAGCACCTTGTTTAAGACTTTGGTTTTGTTTTTGGCATGAAATAACTTCTATAAGATGCATGATATAAAATGTCAAGTTTTGGGAATGCAACATGAGGATGCAACAACTCATCTAAGAAAAATGGTGCATAAAATGAGTATAAAGCATGAGGATGCAATAGTCTTGAAATGATTAGATAAAGTAGGGATGAATCATGATTATAGAACAATCTTGAATTGATAGTTGATAATTAAAAATACAACTAGAAGGCCACATATATCCCACTCAACTTGAGATCTCAACATAGTCTTATTTTGATGTCTTAAGGTAGAAAATAACAAGGATAAACACCTTCATTACCAAGGAGATATCTTTTAGGCAACAATGTATATGCAATCAAAGAAAAAGAGGGTATAACTCTTTTGAAGCAAGGAAGGGATATTTGTAAAAGAGATATCTTACAACAAGTGTAAAGGGATCCTTTTTTGGGATGAATGATTGACAAAGGAGGAAGAGATATTTGTAAAGAAAAGGAGACTATGAATACATACCTTCTCGACTCCTTAGGAAAAAGTATATTCTTAGTGAAGGATTGCACACATTCAATCTCTTTGAAAGGAAAAGGAGACTAAGAATACATACCTTCTCCACTTCTTAGGAAAATTATTGCACATGAAATCGTAGCACCATGAATGTTAATGAGCCCTTGGTAAGTAAGCTAGCAATGTCACATAGTGAGGAGCAACGCAATAGGAACTTTAAATGTCATGTAGAAGGAATAAGATGACTAGTTATAATGAGGTGTGGAATTTTATCTCCCAAATCAATGCACTCATTGGTGGAATGGGCATGGATTTGATTATACTTGCAAAAGAAGAATTGTGTTTATTTTTCCTATGATTCTTTCTTTGATTTTTTTAAAGAGAGAGTAATCAAGTTGGTTTTAAGAAGCTCATACAAAATACTCTATTGGTGTGATGAGAAGTTGTAAGAAGATGCATTAGATAATAGTAGAGGGGATCTCGATAAAGTAGGAGGTTGGAAGCCTAAAATTTATTTGGAGAAGTGTGATATAGATTTATCATGACTATCAAAAATTTATTCCACATACCCTAAATCATATCTATTACATCCATGCTTATAATTAATTATAGATGTTGAAATGTTTAGAGGAGAGGGTACATTCTTAGTGTCAAAGTCTAAAGAGCTTCTATCATCATCAACATGTGTTGGAAGGAGAGGTCGTAACTGATTTAGAAGAAGCTTGCATAAATGACACACAATGCTCCTTCAAAGCTTCATACTTCTATTGAGGATCTTTATATCTATTATTAATGGATGGTGTAAAGTCTAATGTACCCCATTTATTTTCTAGAGCATGATTGATACGCCACTATGTTGTTGAAGGAACCATATTGTTAAAGGGAGATATGCATCCTACTTCCTCTTGAAGAAATTCATAAGGATTAGGATCAGCATCTATAGTGCGAATTTGACTGTTATATATGAATTTGATTGTATAATGAAGAGGATAAGGAAATTATTTCGTGGAATGAATTCATAGTCTACCTAGAAGAAGGTTACAATGGAGATCATAGGGCGTGACATGGATAAAGTTAGGTAAGGAAACAAGTCCTACTTTGATAGGTGATATGACTATACCAAGTGACTCTCTAGGAATATTATGGAAGTCACAAACACAAAGGGAATCAAGTTGAATAAAAAAATAATCCCAATTTATATTTTCTAATAAGTCAACATGAAAAATAAGTGTGGATTCATTATCAATTAAACTACCTCTTATGCTTTGTTTATGAATGCAAGCAATAATCATAAGGGGCTCATCTCTATTTTTAACCTATATAGAAAGGCAATTCATGTTGTGAGAATGTAATATCATTTGTTTTAGAAGAAGGGGAGGAAAAAAACTTATGTAAGGCTTCTTGGATCAATTTATGTGAAGTTTGAATCAAGTCCCAAAGAGAAATCTTAACTAAGATACTATGAAATTTTTCAATAAGATTAGGTTCTATTGGCCTACCTTTGAACCTGGCCAAATTTAAACTTCTACAATATTGTCACACTGGACTGATAAAATATTTTAAGTCTTGTTTGATGAAATCACTCCCTATGCTTGGTTCCCATAAGAATAGTGCTTGTCCTTGGTTTATTTTAAAAAGTAAACCTTGATTGCTCTAGCTCAAAGCACTTTTATGAAACTCCTTATACCCAGTGCTTGTTACATAGTTTCGCTATAGATATCAAAATGTATGGAGTTGTAGATGTCAATTCATCTAGATCAATTGAGATAAATTATGTTAGTACTCGATAATTTTTAGGGATAGCATGTGTATGAAGGCTATAGAACAAAAAAATTTTGTTTATGATTTGATATCTAAAATGGTATTTAGTACTGAGAAAGTTAATGTGGAGCACAAGTTTCAACTTAGGCAAACAATAGAGTATGCATATTTTGGATATTGTATTCTAATATGTGGAATGGATCATTTGTGCTATGAGTTAAGTTCTTGATTGACCATGCATGTGTTTATCAACTTTCTAGAGGGTGCAATCAACTTTTCTATAAGGTTTTGGTGAACATCATGTAGATCCAACTCTACTAGTTGCTTATGTTGCAAAAGAAATGCTTCCCAAAATTGTAAAACTATATTTGGACTACTTTGATCATCCTTATGATTCTTTCTTATCTCATGGAAGGAGAAAGTCGAGATACAACCAAATGATGTAGAATATAATCAATGTTTTGGGCAAACTATTTCAAATATAGAAAGGGATATAAATGGGAATTTTTCCTTTTCAAGGATAGAGCTAATAGGGTTGGTGATGTTAATGACCAAAATATCACTACCAGTGGAGCTTTTTTTTTAGGGAAGAAGTTGGTTTCATGGTCCAGTAAGAAACAGGATAAGAAAGAATCATAAGGATGATCAAAGTAGTCCAAATATTAAGAAGTTGGGTGTTGGCAAAGCAAAAAACTTGGTTGAGCTTCAAGCAAAGTATCTAAAGTGGAGCATAAAACCCCTTCCACCATACATTATGAAAATTTTCAACATCATCACCCAACAAGGGTTCCTAAGGATTGGACAACTAATCTAGCCATAGCTCTTTTCAAGAGTGGTGATATCAATAACCCCTTCAATTACATGACAATACTAATTAATCATTTGTTTACAAAACTATTTGTTAGCATGATAGAAAATAGAATTAGCAAATGGACAGAACAAAAACATACGTAAACGAGCAAAAAGACAAGTTGGTTTTAGACCTAAGCATTCCATAGTTGATCATGGTATTACTTTGAGATGCATCATTGAAAAAATTTAGGGGAAAAAGGAAGAACTCTTTCTTTGCTTTCTTGATTTTAAAAAGGCTTTTGACACGGTCCCTAAAGATAAGCTTTAGTACAAAATGGAAGAACTTGACATTCTTATGCATCTTAGAGCACTTGTTCATAGGCTTTATGAGGAGGTTAAAGTTAAAATCAGAACTTCAACTAACATTTTAAAAAAATTTAGGAGTGACGGTGCGGTCAAACATGTTGGCAATTGACACTCATTGGATTCATTTTGTTGTCATTGATGGCAACATGATTTGATGGAAGTCACAAACCGGCACTAGAAGGCATATACTGGCAGATACCGGCGTTGGAAGCATTCAGGCCTACACTTGCACCGACACTGATATCAATACTTCAAGGAAGCCGACATCAAGGAAGATTTATTTAGTAATCATTTTGTAATTATTGTCGAGGCCAACATTGAATATCTTTTGTAGATACATTGTAAGCCGACATAATGCATATCATGTGTAATAGGTATATAAGTCAGTCTGCTAGGTCAATTCAATATATGTAGATATGAGTTGATAATGGTATTGTGATGTAATAGAGACAAACATATATAGGTATAACAGAACTATGAGATGCGAAATATATGTATGGAGATCATTTTTGTATGTGAACAGTATATCATGCAATGATCTATAGATAGCTTCGAAAGCATTCTTGGAGGAGAAGCAATACTGGTAATAGTTCAAGTTTGTGAACCGGTACAAACCAGAACCAGAACCAAAACACTATCTGGCATAGCAGATGCATTCTTGAGTTCATTTTCAATAATTTACTTTGGTAGAAAGCTTGTAGTCAGTGAGGCTCTTTAGTAATGAGCAATATGCTCTAGGCAGTGTGCCTTCCTACAAGTGCAGGCCCTTGTTTTATGTTATATCATTTCATATGGCTAGTGAACTGATATTGTGGGTCACAAATCCCACCGTGGTTTTTCCTCATTAAGGTTTTCCACATATAAATTATGTGTGTTATGGTGTTCATTTATGTGGATGGTTTATTTACTTTTTGTTATATGCTTATTTATTTACCGGTACATGCATGCATGGTTTAGAAAGTTAAAGATTGTTGATTCTGGCAGAACACTAATTCACCCCCCCCCCTTCTCAGTGTTCTCAGATCCCAACAAAACAAGGGTGCCCTCTATCTCCTACCTTGTTTGGCTTATATATTGACAAGCTTGAGGAGTCGTTAAACATGCAAAATGGTGAGGGTATTTTATTGGGAGAGTTTGTGATGAGATTGCTTCTTTATGAGGGTGATCTCATATTGATTGCTAAATATCCCCTTGGTTTGCAATAGCATTTAGTTTCCCTTGAGCATTTTTGTAGCATGGTGCCAATGCAAGTTAATATCAGCAAGACGAAATTCATGGTTTTCTCTTATAGAAGAAAACAAAATCAGCATAAGTTTTATTTTCAAGGTAGTATTCTTGAAGAAGTTACATATTATAAATATCTCAAAATTGACTTCAACAAAAATCTAAGTTGGGAAGGTTGCGGAAAGAAAAGAAATTTAGGAGGTTGGAAAGCATTTTATGCTCTTCAAAATAGATGTAGAGAAGCAAAGCTATAGGATTGGATCATCATTCATACTTTTTCGGGCTTTTAGTGTTGTTGGTTGTTCTCTATGGGTGTATATTAGGGGTGAATAGTACCTCAGTCTCCCAGTAGAAGCAAATTGAGAGAAATCAAAAATATTTGATCACAAGCAAGTTCAAAATTAAAAGTAAAGTTCCCTATGATATCATGTTAAGTGAAACGGGAGCTTCTCCTATTGAAGCAATTATTATGGTGCATCTCATAAGCTATCTAAAAAGAACCAAGCAAATAGAAGAAGGCAGATGGCCTAAGGTTGTCTTTAATGACATATTGTTGTGGAGCAGAAAAATGGAACCAAGTAGCTAAGACCTAATCCCACTCTCATGTACATACATTGGAATACAAAAGAGCCTAGGGAGATATCTCACATTGACTACTTGTAGAGAAGAGAGAGTCAAGGAATATCTCTGAGGGTTTATATTCCTTTGTTGTAATGAAGAGTATATATGCCTTGGTCCCTATCTGCATAAGAAGCTAGAACTCTAGATCTAGGATCCTTAGGGCTTGAAATGCAAAACTACAAAACTATGTGGACCAAGGCACCACGCCCTAGTCCCTATGAACTAAGACCAAATTATGAGGCTAGGTCTATGTTTGTGTCTTTTGTCTGTTCCTAAAATCATGCATGTGTCGGATTCCTATATCTGCACCTGCAACTTGAAAAAAGGGTGTCTAGGTGGCTATATAAGATTTTGCCTTAGTCAAACCCCTTATTTTGGTGGTTTCCACCTCTACAACTAGTCGATAATGTACTGAAAATGTGTGTGCAAGAATCTTATGTGTATGCAAGATCCTAAACGAAAGTGATAAAGAATCTAGAGTTCTACCCTAAACTTTGGAGAGAAAACCCTAAACACTTGTAAATGCAAATGTAAATGCTTCAAATGATGGATGAACTAAGAGATCTAAAGCACGAACATAAATATACAAATGAAGCTTATACAAAGACATGTAAATAACATGAAACCATACCAAACCCTAAGGGAGAGGTACAAGCCAATCAACAGTCGGTGATCTCCTATTATTCTTCAATTTCTTTAAAGCTCCTAATTGATGTTGAGAATGCTTGATTTGTTGTTGTAGACTTCATATAACCTGCACTTTCACTTCACAAGAGGCTCCTTCCAAATTGCTAGATCTGGATCCCTCAAATGAGGAAAGGGAAGACTATATATAGGAAACCCTAACTTTGTTTTCAACTTTAGGTCGACCTATAATCAATAATTTTTTACAAATCTCTGGATTTAAATATTAAAATGCCACCAAAACATGCTCCCAAAATTCGGGGAGAAAAAGTCAGGACCAGGTAGCTAGCTACTTGGTCCAACCAACCTTTTTGCCAAATTTTTGGGGAAACAACATATTGTGATTCTAAAGTGAATCTCAAAATGATATGGAAATTTATGATATCTAGGTATGTGAAATCGAGCCTTGAAGGTCAAAATAGGACATAATTAGGGTATTTTATGAAATGATTTACTGGAGGAATAAAATAAAAAGGGACACACTTAATGTAAAGGGCCCAATTTTATGATGTGTAGAGTGATAAAAGAAGACATTAGATTTAATTTAATTAATTAATTAAATGCTTAAAGAGAATTTGAAATGCAAGATGCAAACACACTAAGGTGGGTGATTACCTAAGCGTGAAATTGTACCACCCAATTAAGGGTGTACAATTTACAACGCTACATTTATCCCCCACTTTAGCGGTCATATGACACTACGTGCATATGCAAGCTAAAGTACAAAAAAGTAAACATTTCATGAAAAAGGATAAAACCATGAGGTGTCGGACGAAGCCCCCAACGGTATCTACAGTACACTATTAGGAACAGCGCCCTACAAAACCACTTGTTAGATAAAATCACAAAATCACCTAATTCTTACTAGGGAAATGATGAAATTCGAGGGTAGCTATATGCCCCCCTGTTTTGACTTGCTTATTAGTGAGGTGAAACTGGGTATCATGTTTACCACATCGAATTGTGATCAAAGGTGATGATAAATGCTCGCAATGAGGCTCAATCAAAGCACATAATGGATAATTTGGTAAGAAAGAGAATTGAATCGTGATTCCAACACCACAAATGGTTTAGATATCTAAGCTCTCTAGCTCAAGATATGAAAGATCAAGTAGAAAAGAAAAAATTAGGTTTTCGAAAAAGAGAAAAGCGCATACCTCATAAGTAGTGAAAATGACACTTTCAAATTTATCATTTTCTCACTTTTTGTCTTATTTGCGACAGAGGAGCCCAAATAGCACTCACGATGCCTCAAAGACGACCCAAGATGCCCATCCTATGGTAGCCTATCATTGTTGATCAGTCGCTTGACGAGGTGAGTCTACTGAACTACCTTCGTACTTTTTGTTGACTTAGGTTTGACTTTCTAGTGTTGAGGAAAGACTGATTTCATATGTGCCCGCAAAAGGGTGCCATGGTTCCAACCAGGCACTCTGGTCCTCCCAAGGCGCCCTAGTCCTTCCATGGCATCCTAGTCCCCATATAGGGTGACCAAGGGCTAACATGGGACTAGGCTTTTGATGTTGAATTGATTGATTGAATGATACTGATTGTCAACTATTTGATTTTGCAAAAACTACCCTATATGTGAGAGCACACTATCAAACATACATATCAAAATTTGTGGAGCTAGATTCCCCGATTGTCTTAGGATGACAGAGAGTTGCTTGAGGTAGTAGGGTTGTGGTACATATTTAACATGTCATCCATGAAGTACCATCCAACGATGCTCATGCAACTCATGGAGAGATGGGATGTAGACACCTCCACATTTGTCCCACCAATGAGAGAGATGACGGTCACACTTGAGGATGTGTACCGCATACTGAGGCTTCCCATCAAAGGACATACGATGAGATATCAGATATTTCATTCATCATCTTCTTTTAGGAGAGAGAAGATGTACTGCATTGGGTGGCTCGTGCCCAATGAGACTAGAGGGCAGATTATGATTCACTGGCTACTACATCCTATCGGTGCCATTCTACTCATGAGGAGACTCATGATATCCACAGGGGGGCTAGCCATATGTCCTGGTGGACGAGGCATTCACATGCATGGGGGTCTCACTTATGCTATATGAGCAATGGAGGAGCGGCGGACAGTGTTCTCCTATGGACGGAGCATGTTGGCCCATCTCTACCATGGCTTAGGAGAGTATGTCTACGACGAGGGATGTAGTTTGATGACATGCACCCTTCTATAGGTTTGGATGTTTGAGCATATCACATGCACTAGGCTAGCGCGAGTACCAATTGATGTTGGTTCAGAGGACCCCAAGGCATATGCATACCCGCTTACCAAACCATGGCAAAATGGTGACTTGATGTATTGGAGGATTGTGATTGATAGATTGAGATCAGATATCATCACATGTAGGCCGTACCAGCACATGACCACATGGTCGGACCAGCGCCATCAACTTTGCCTTATGCAGAGAAATCGTTACCTTGAAGGGTGCCACAACTATATCATAGTCTCGTTCTACTTCGACCTATTCAGGTGGCAGTTTGGGTTAGAGCAGGGCATTCCATTAGTTGTGTCAATCTTTGTACACCACTCTCAAGTGATCGTGAGATTGGGAGTAGTTCTTAGGCCTTCCAATGATGAGATTGAGATGACAAATTCAGATGATTTTGATCGAGATGTCGTGGTCCCCTTTAATGATGATATGGGAGCTCACTGCAAGTACATCACATGGTGGGACATGACTTACCCTGGAGCCGTATTTCCTTTAGACTATCTCAGGGGTAATCCCAGGCCATGGAGGTGATTAGGTAGCTCCACTAGTGAGGATCATGAGACATTCGAGGACCCGAGTGACAGAGACACAGTGGATCACTAGGATGAGAGAGAGGAGGAGAAGAGAGAACAATGAGAGATGGAGGATGATGATGATGGTGATGGAGATATCGGTGGGGAGGGAGGTCAAGGTGGGGATGATGAGGATGATGATCTAGAGGAAGGAAGAGAGGGTGAGCGAGGAGAATAGGTGGAGGAGAGGGAGAGAGAGAGGAGGAAGAGGAAGATATTCCTCATCACTCAGGAGATGACACCATAGCCCTAGATCCACCAACAGTGTCACCCAAAGGAGAGGGGGTCAATCTCGAGAGACCCACCTCAAGCTTATGTCGATCATCTCCCACAGTACCACCTACTGGAGTACAGAGGCACTACGAGCGTGGAGAGGGAAATGACTCCAAATCGGAGATAATCGCGGCACGTGATCCACACTCACAAGTAGGGGATCCAAGTAAAGGTCCTTTACTTAATCGAGTCAGTTTTTGAATTTAAATGATGATGTATATGTGATTTATATTTTATTCCTCTTTTGTAGTTAGAATACAGGAGTGGCGATCTCTTATCCAGTAGACCCTATCTGACATCGTCATTGTTTCACGCATACCTTGGTCTTTGCAAATCATGCATAGACCGAAGAGGAGTGTCGGATGACGCGAGGACCTATTCGACTTCATTTGAATTGAGCTAGAGATCAAACGAGAAGTGGAGGAGTGGTTACAACGTGAGCTAGCAGAGTCCCGGGCGGAGTCAACCATGTATCAATTCATAGTCATGGATCAAGATCAGAGGAGCTCTTCTAGATGTCACTCACGGTCCTCATCCCGTTATGCACCCATGGGACCACCATGATAGGGACCAGAGGGCTCAGGTAGCCACCACCCATAGACAGTGTTGATATAGAAAAGACCACATTTTATATCTAGTGGTCAATTTTGTGTATGATGATGTACCTTAAAACTTTTGATGATATTGCAAAAATAATGCATGCATATTGCTTTGATTAAAAGTCACAAATTTGGAAATATGCATGTATGTCTAATTTAATTCTCATGTGATTGATTTCTCAATACCCCATGATTAAATTGATACATGTGTGATCTAATTAAATAACTAAGTATTTAATCAAATACAACATTGGTGATGTAAAGATACATGTTTAAGTTAAGGACTACATAACTAATGTGATCTAATAAACGGTTTAATTAAACATAGCATGATGTATCCTAACCCCAAACATATGAAGAAAATTGCATGATAAGCTAGCACATAAAAATGTAAATTTTGAAAAATTTACACAATGAATTCAAGACAACCAAAATTTTGAAACATGTTTGTCAAGAATGAAGCAACATAGATCAAATATCAATAATTCAATACTACATGTTTTAATGAAGACATGATACCATATCATAGAATTTTGGAAAAAAGAAAAGAAAGGAAAAGAAAAGGAAAGAAAAGATTATGCATAATATCTACGAAGATGCATAGCATTTATGGGCTCCTTAAGAGGCACACCTTCCACATCTTCTATTTTGTAGGAACCTAACCGTAGACTTCAATGATGATATATGGTTCTAGCCAATTCAGGCTAAACTTGCCTCTTTCTTCAGGTAAGGCATTCATGTTACACTGATTCTCATAGAGCATGAGGTTGCCCACTAAGAAGGAATGTTGAATAACCTTATCATTGTAACTTTGTTGCAAGAATTTGTGATGCTTGGATATGCTCGAGAGAATTTATACGTTGTTCATCAAGCATTTCAAGTTGTCGAAGGCGTTGTTCTCAATAAAAATCATCGTCAACATACCCTTGAGAGAAATTCTCGGCGAGGGGATCTCTACCTCTAAAGGCATAATAACATTAGCACCATAAACAAAATTGTAGGGAGTAGTACCTATAGCTATTCACACACTTGTTAGATAGGCCCAAAGGGCATAATTCAACTAGGTGTGTCAATCCTTACCATGCATGTTTACTGTCTTACGAAGAATTTGTCCAAGGATTTTGTTAGAAGACTCAACTTGGCCATTAGATTGAGGATAACAAGGTGTAGAAAAGCGATGTTGGATATGGTATTTCTTGAGAAATTTATTCACATCTTCATTCTTGAGTGAAGTCCCATTGTCAAATATCAAAGTGGAAGGTATTCCAAATCAAGAAATGATGTTGTCTAAGATGAATTGTCAAATTACTTCAGTGGCGGTGGATTGAAGAGGAACCACTTCTACCCATTTCGTAAAATAATCTGTAGCAGTTATGATGAAAGTATGCCCTTGGGATGAAGGAGGATAAATTTTACCAATAAGATCCAAACCTCATATGGAAAAGGGCCAAGAGGCCACCTGTGACCTAAGTTCTTGTGCAGGAGCATGAATCAAATTGTTGTGTTGCTAACACTAATGGCACTTCTTAACAAATGCAAAGTAATCTTTCTCCATGGTTTGCCAATAATATCCTATTCAAAGCAACCTTTGGACTAGGGTTTTTCCCCCAAAATTCCCCCCGCAAGCACTAGAATGTGCCTCCTTAAGAGCAATCGGGATCTCTGCTTTGTTGAGATAGCGAAGAAGAAAACCATTATAACCCTCCTATAAAGGATGTTAGAAAGGATAATGTATCTTGCAACTAACTTTCAAATCCTAGATCTAGCATTTTTACTTGTAGAATCTAGAAATGTACCATCGGTCAAATATCTTTAGACATGCAAGTACAGTTTGTCAGAATCTATAGTATAGCAATAAGCCACCTCACTGGGACTATCAACAATATCCAGAGAAGAAAGGTTATGGATAACAAATTTAAGGTCCACCACGGGGTCCTCTAAGGATATGAGGGAAGCGACACACGACATTGCCTCGACATGTTAATTATCCTTCCAAGGGATAGGCTCCATGGTGTAGGAATTGAATTTTTCTAACAAGGATAAAGCTAGGTTCCGTTATTGTAATAATTTATCTTGTTTAGCCTGATAAATTCATGCAACTTGTCTAATGATCAATTGGGAGTCACCATAGATATGTATATGCTTGGCATTCAAGGCTAAAGCTTCTTTAAGACCAGCTATAAGGGCTTCATACTCGACAATTTTATTGGTACATAAGAAGTTAAGACGATAGGATAAGGGAATAGGTTTTTTATTAGGAGGAAATAGAACAACACCTGCCCCCAAGCCTATATGACTCTTAAAGCCATCGAAATACAACTCCCAAGTTTCGTCAGTCTCAACAGGAAGGATGAAATCATCAGGAAATAATTCTTTATTAGGTAATGTGCGAGGTGAAGGGGCATCAGCTAAGTGGTCAGTCAATGCTTGTCCTTTAATTGCTTTTCAAGAGACAAATTTAAGGTCAAATTCATTCAACATAATCACCCACTTTGCTAAATGTCTTGAAAGGTCTATCTTAGAAAAAAGATTCTTTAAAGGATCAAATTTAATGATAACATGAACCTTAGCATTCAAAAGGAAATGCCTCATCTTCTGAGTTGCAAAGACAAGAGAAAGACATTTCCTTTCTATCGTAGTATACTAGACTTCATAATCAAGTAAAGTACGACTTATGTAATGAACCAAACATTATTTACCCTCACTACTATGTTGCACTAATAAAGTTGCGAGAGCATGAGAAGAAGTAGTTGTGTATAGAAGAAATGGTTTAGTAGGATTAGCAGGTTGCGGGATAGGAGGATTGGCCAAAGAATACTTTAAATCCTCAAAGGATTGGTGACAATCCTCACTCCATTGAAAGGTGATGTTTTTCTTGAGCAATTGAGTGAAAGGGAAAGTCCGATCCACAAGTTGCGACACAAACCTAAGAATAGCTTGTATCTTTCCTTGCAAACTTCTCAATTGGGAAATATTTTTATGAGGTGGCAAGCTACCTATAGCATCTATCTTTTTTGTATCCACCTCAATACCACGATGCGAGACTATGAACCCTAACATTTTTCCTGTCTACACCAAAAACACACTTTCGGGGGTTTAAGCACATGTTGTATTTATGAATTCTCTCAAAGACTTGACGAAGGATCTTAACATGGTCTTGACGAAGTATGGATTTAGCTAATATGTCATCAACATAATCTTCTAAGATTTTATGTATGTAATCATGAAATATAAGAGTCATAGAACGCTGGTAGGTAGCGCTTGCATTTTTCAATCCAAAAGACATCATAACCCAACAAAGTGTGCCCCAAGGGGTGGTGAAAGTAGTTTTAAATTGATCTCCAGGATCAATAAAGATTTGATTATATCATGAGAAACCATCCATAAAGTACAACAAGGCACGTCCAACAATAGAATCCGCTATCATGTCAATGTTTGGAAGTGAAAAATCATCCTTTAAGGAAGCCTTATTGAGATCTCAAAAATCGGTGCACATCCTAATCTTATTATCGGATTTGGCTATGACAATAATATTCAAGATCCAAGGAGAGTAATCAATAGGGCGAATGAATCCTGAGTCCAATAGTTTCTCAATTTCATATTTGACAAGCAAAGCTATTTTGGGATTCATTTTTCTAACCTTTTGCTTCACAGGTTTAGCATTAGGATTTAGGACAATGTTATGAGTGACAATCTTAGGATCAATGCTAGGCATATTGGAATATATCCAAGAAAAGATTTCAAGGAACTCGTGTAATAACTTGGAATATTCCTTGTGTTCTTCATTATTTAAACACTTCCCCATCTTTATGATCTTATCCTCGTTACAAGGATCCATCTTGATGTCAACGGTATCGCTTATAAAGAGATTACTTTGTTCAGGAATATCCTCTAGTTGATTTAACTCCTTAATCATCTCATCATTATCTTTGGCCAATTCAACATATTTCCTAAACTATTCTTTCACATTCAAACAATAGGGAAATCCACAGTTACGATGGTAACGAGGAATATTATCATAAGCTCCTAAAAACTTATTTAAGGAATCATCAGTAGAAAAGACATCTAAAGCAAAAGCACTAGAATCATAATTAATGTACTTGGGATGCTTTAATGGAAGAGATTTAGAAGAAAAGGAAAGGACATTAACACTAATAGATGGTCTCTTGGAGGCTTTGGTAGGTTTGAGGGGATTGTATCAAAGTCCAAAAGATGTCTCATGGAAATTACTCTCTATAGGAACTTTGATCCCTTGTTCTTGAGCACCACAACCATTGTCGTTATATCCACTCTTAGCTAAGCTATGGAAACTAGGACCATAGAGGTTAGCCATTTCAATAAGGAAAGGGGGATTTTCATGAGTTTGAATGTCAAAATCAGTTGAAGTAGAAATAGGTGGAGGTATAGAATTGGAAGCAGCCACAAAGTTGTTACTTAATAGTTTAGACAATGTGGGTTGCTTTTAGGTTCATCCTTGTCTTTCTTCTTTTCAACCTTAGATTCTCTCAGAGGGATTTTATATTATCCCACAAAAGTAGGGTTAAAATCTAAAGACCCCCAATCATCCTCCAAGAGTACCTTTTCGAGCGAAAAGACATCTTGGGCAGGAGATTCGGATTGAGAAGAATCCTTTTTGAGAATCTTAGGATTATTAGGAGGGATGGGAGTGCTTGAAGAAGAAGAAGAAGTGCTAGAAGGAGAAGGAATGCTAGAAGGCACATTAGAAGCAGTTGGAGAGGAACTAGTTGAGGAAGACTTAGAAGCAGATGTTTGTAAATGAGCTTGAATATTGGTACTGGCAAACAAGGTATACATCTTGTTGTTATAAATGAACTTAACTTGCCTGTGTAAAGTAGAAGGGACAAATTGCATGTTATGAATCCAAGGTCTTCCTTACAACAAATTGTAGGTCAAATTATTGGGCATGACATGAATAGGTGTGGATAAGGTAATGGGTCCTACCTTAACAAGCAAGGTTATGATACCTAGTGAAGACCTAGCCACATTATCAAAGCCACAAATAGTAAGAGAATCAAGTTTGATGAGAGAAGTGTCCACATTAATCTTATGCAATAAGTTAACACTACAAACATTAAGACCAAAGTCATTATGTACAAGGGTTCATCTTATAGCATTACCATTGATAATAACAACAATCATAAGAGGATCATATTGGTGTTGAATTTCACGAGGAGGTAACTCATCTTGGGTGAACATAATTTGAGCTTTAGGTGTTGCCATGGAGTCAATCAAGGAAGTCATATTATTGGATGTCACTATGGGTGGGACATTCAAAGTTTTCAAGGAATCTTGCAACATTCCATGATATGTTGAGGAAGTTTGAATTAGATCCCAAAGGGAGATCTTTGCAAGAGTAGCCTTAAGTTTTTTAATGAGATCATACTCCTTACCAAGAACTTGTGAAATATGAGGTGCTTGAGGAGGAATAGGTTGAAGATTAGGAAGTGAAGTTGAATAACCAAAGAAGGATTATGTTGCCTATTGTTTCTTATGTTATAGGTGTATGAGGTGAAAAGTGATGATGATAAATTATTGTAAAACCATAAAGATCCAACCACAAACAATCGAGGTTGTACAATGAAACATTCACCAATACCAATAGAGATACCTAAGATCATGCAAATCAAAAAAAAAAAAGCAATATTACCATTCACATGTCAAGTATGGTTTCAATCTCCATTGTCTCCTATCTCCATTGATCTTTTGATATATTTTCTCTCAGATTTTATGTGTGCACAAGAGCACAACAAGGAATGGATTGTGGTTGATAGCTTAATCGCAAGAAGGCTTGATTGCATATGAGTGTTTATATGCATTGATTAGCTAGCCGGATTGATTAGATGATTAGACGATTAGGGTTGAAAAGGAAGAGGGCATCCTCTTATTGATGCAATAAAGGTAGGGAGATCCAATAAAGGACAACCCACCCTTGCATCCTAACACAAACACCATGCAAAATATACTGGTAATCAGTAACACAATGCCATAAATAGCAGAAAGAACAATCGGTAACAACACATAATATGTAACCAGTAAACAATATGAATAATTCTTATTACAGTATGAATAAGTACACATGCCACATGTTGGACCACAACCCAGGATTACAAAACAACTCTTACAACTTAGATCTATGATCCGCAGATCATCTTCTCAACAATTCATCATTTGGTAACAACTTCCATTGTTTTGCACTGATCTGGACCTCAACCATCCCGACTTTAGTCTCCCCAGACCAGAATATCATCGGAATCAATATACAAATCTAAGATCCATAGATCTTCTGCTCGACGAATGGGTCTCCAGTAACAGTTTGTACTATTCTACACTGATCCGAACTTCAACCATCTTGACTTCAGTATCCCCCAGACCATAATCTCGTCGATTCTACATCTTCGCTCGATCTCTAAACTATGTCTTCTATCGTCTATCTTCTCAAATGATTCACAAACTTCTATTTATACCATCCGCAAATAATAACAACTTAATCAAGTCGGCCCAAAGACCAACCAGTTTATGAAACGTGCTAACGGTAACATGGCTCAAATACTAATAACATCTCCAAAAAGTATAAAACAATGTGCGGTCCTTCGGGAACATTGAACATGACACAAGAAACATAAATCAATGATCTGCAAGTCACAAAGATCAAACACAACCCGATCCAACTTCACTCAACACACTACTAGACTAACTGGTAAGAACATATCAACCAGGCCAATACCAGGATCGATAACTCACTAGGATTAAATCTAAATGTAATGAAACTCAAACATGACAAAGACCATGAACACAAGGGAATAAACCCAAAACCACAATGCTAAACACTCAAACAAGAAGAAATACCACTATCTCAAGCAATTCCACTGCTAACTGCCTCAACTAGTAAGAACTACACAGGTGCTCCTGCATCAGACTCCCGAGGTTAATTGAAAAGTGAGTCCCATCACTTGATTTGGTTTGATGATGTATCGATAGGTACTTGCAATTTCCTTAGGGGGTTCGACGATTTGACTACAGCTTCTGGTTGCCTCTCCTCGGTGATCTACTAGTCCAAACTGTAGCTTGCCTTAATCGACGATCTATTCAAGTTTCCACCCACTAACTGCCTCAAGCTCAAGCTCTAAGATCGACGATCTACCTGCGAACCTTTCTCTGGCTCATGTTCAACGATCTGAACAAGTCCACAAGTTGCCTCAACTTCCTCTCCAACCAACCGGTGCATAACTGGGTCTTCTTCCAACAACAGGTTTGCATACCAGCTCTGATATCACTTGATGCAGTCAAGGTAGGGAGATCCAATGAAGGGCAACCCATCCTCACATCCTAACACAAACACCATGCAAAATATACCTGTAACCGGTAACACAATGCCAAAAATAGTAGAAAGAACAACTGATAACAACACAAAATACATAACCGGTAAACAATATGAATAATTATTATTATAGTCTGAAGAATTACACATGCCACATGCTGGATTGCAGCCCAAGATTACAAAACAACTCTTACAACTTAGATCTATGATCCACAAATCGTCTTCTCAACAATTCATCATACGGTAATAACTTCCACTATTTTGCATCGATCCAGACCTCAGCCATCTCGACTTCAGTCTCCCCGAAACAGAATCTCGTCGGAATCAATATACAAATCTAAGTTCCGCAGATCTTCTGCTCGACGAATGGGTCGCTGGTAACAGTTTGCAATGTTCTGCACTGATTTGGACTTCAACCATCCCGACTTCAGTCTCCCCGGACCAAAATATTGTCGGTTCTATGTCTTCGCTCGATCTCTAAACTATGTCTTTTATCTTTTGTCTTCTGAAATGATTCACAAACTTCCATTTATACCGTCCGCAAATAATAACAACTTAATCAAGTCGGCCCAAAGACCAACCGGTTCATGAAACATGCTAACGGTAACATTTCGGCTCAAATCACTAAGAACATCTCCAAAAAGCATAAAACAATGTGTGGTCCTCCCGAAACATCGGAAATGACACAAGAAACATAAATCAATGATCCGCAAGTCATAGAGATCAACCGCAACCTGATCGAACTTCGCTCAACACACTACTAGACTAACAGGTAAGAACATATCAACCGGGCCAATACCGGGATCAATAACTCACTGGGATTAAACCCAAATGCCATGAAACTTGAACATGACAAAGACCACAAAAACAAGGGAATAAACCCAAAACAACAACGTTAAACACTCAAACAAGAAGAAATGCCACAATCTCAAGCAATTCCACTGCTAACTGCCTCAACTGGTAAGAACTACACCGATGTTACTCCATCACTTATATAGAGAACACTAAAAGAAAATGGAAGGATAAGATTAAGAGGTGTAAAAATAAATGGTCGGCTAGGATTAAAGGGTAGGTATAAGAAACAATAAAATGATAAGAGGGTAGGTAGAGGAAAATTAAGAGACAGATGACATGTGTCATGGGTAGAAAAGGCTACTGAATTAATTAAATAAATAAAGATTTATTTAATTAATAGAGGAAGTGGGATTGATTAAATAAATAGGATATTTATTAATTTAGGAAAAGGACAATTTAAATAAATAAAAATATTTATTTAAAAGAGGAAAGGCTTAGAAAATGATTAATGAATTAATTAATTAAATAAAGATTTATTTAAATTAATAGAAGACTTAGGATAAAATAAATAAAAAATATTTATTTAATTAGACAGGACAATTTTAGGTGTCTACATTTTGCCTGTCTTTGAGACAATGCAGCTTGTTGCGTTGGCTCAAAGAAGAAACACTGATACACAGTTGCCCCAAAATGAGAATGATATGCCCCCTCAAGAGATTGGATGAAAATGTTTGAAAAGATCGCATACAAACTCTCGATAAAAAAAGAAAGGCTAGAAAGGACTGACAAGATAGGGTGACAAGGTCACGTAGGAAAAAGACCGACTCAAAAGGAATCAACAGAATCATGTCTATGTCTTAAGAGGCCAAAATTGATAGTCATGTGATGAACATACGTTATCAATTGGATAAGATGCTAAGAGGATTCACTCAAACAGGTGCCCTAGAGAAGACAAACTGAAAACAAGGCTAGAATTGACAATTCTGTGATAAACATATGTTGCCAAATGGATAAGCTACTATGAGGATTCACTCAAGCAGGTGCCCTATAAAAGACAAACTGGAAAGAAGGCTAGAATTGACAATTATGTGATAAACATACGTTGCCAATTAGATAAGCTACCAAGAGGATTCACTCAACAGGTGCCATAAAATAGGTAGGTTTGCTAAGTTGAATATAAGATAATCCATCGAATTGATAAAATTCGGCAGGTGCTCTGGCAAGATAAGATATAGTGCAATGTGATAAACATATAAACTAGGATGTTGTGCCATGTGATAGACATAAGCACTAGGATAGAGCCCGATGAGTAACACCATGTGATGGACATAGGTACCACTAGGCTAGGATAGGATAAGAAGCAACACCATGTGATGAACACGAGTACCAATAGGATTGACATGATTTATTTGATTGGATGCAGGATCTTACCCTAGATTGAGTCTAGAGAGAAATTCACTATGACACAGCAGTTACGAACAGATTTGACTGTTGAAGCCCACGCTGTGATCAAGGCAATGGGATTGAGACACATTATGTATATGCCTGAGATTCGGGCAAACACAAGACTGTTAACTGCTTTGGTGAAAAGATGGTCCCTTGGGGTCTACAAGAGGAGTCAGATGAGATGATCCAAGCGTTGGTCCTTCGAGGCCAGTTGGCTCTAAGGGAGGGTCTTCATCATAGCTCTCTTGGATCCCATTTTGTATCAATGTTTGTATGATGATGTAGACACCTTTGGGTGATTTTGTAACCATATATGATATTGACATCTTTGTATCATGACACTTTATTATTATTTTTATATATATGTGAGATGACTCATTTCTTGCGCCATCTATATGCATGTGTACTATGTGTTTGTGATGCTATATGATAATGTAATTTGTTTATGCATGTTATGCTTATAATGATGATTATGATATGGATGCAAAATATATACATGATGAGATGCATTATTTTTTATTCTTTTATATTTTATATGTCATGCATGATGCAAATGTGAATGTACTATAGATGGATGTATGATAATTGACAGGCTATGATTATTTACATGATGAGAATGCATGATGTGTATATAATATACTAATAAGTGGTGTGTGCAAAACATGACGCAATCATGATATCTATGTGTATACATGTAATAATAATTACTAATATGTGGTGATGTAGGTGAATGAAATGCAAATTTTTTTTGGCGTGTCATTATACTCAATCATATGATAGTGGGCTACATAGACTTAGGAAGGATGTTGGAGGTCAATCACGAAAGGGAGATGGAAGATAGAAGATATGGAAGTGAAAGAGCTTATTATGCTATTATTATCATTGAGCTTTATTATGGAAAATAGGTTATGACAATTGAGGTATAGGTTTGACCCAGAAAATCATTGTACCCATTTGCATGGAGATCACACAGTCACAAACAAGGAATGCCCTAGTTCACGCTAGACTCACAGTGTCCTCATATCCCTGGACAAGTCATAGCATTACTAAGAGACAATCCACAAACAACAAAACAATAGTAGGTGAGTCATATCCCATCCTTGCCTTTCTAGTCAAAGACATCTTGGAAAAGCTAAAAGACATGTCACCAAAAGATAAAATCAAAACAAAACCAAGACTTGACACCAACAGACAATGAAATATTCAAATTATTTGTGTTTCTTGTCACATATGTTAACATGTTTGATTTGGTCACAATGTTGTTATCCTGATAAAGGGCAGATAATGCCGAAAAAACATGTTGTTGCCAAAGTTCATTGAAAGATTTGATTTGTTGAAAGCCCGCTACTGATTGCGTCTCATCTAAAACTGATTGAAACCATGAAACTGATACTTTATTGCAAAGAACAATGAAACTTTATTGCGGATTGGCGATGCAAGTGATCTTTTATTGCAGATTGTGTGCGAAAAGAAGGAAGAACGACAAGACGATGATCCTCAAAACATGCGATGCTCAGGGTACCACTTCCATCACTAGAATTAGGATTTTTCCCCGGTTATAGATTGGACCTGATTTATTATAGAAGGAAAGGGGTGAAAAGGGGGGATTTATTATGGATGGCTAACCAATCTTAGGTAGATCAATAACAAATCATGATGGGAATGAGTAAATATATTATGGATGTATATGTTGTAAGTGTGTGCAAAGTGAAAGGATGGATTTGAATCCTAAAGGAGGGAGGAGAAATGTCTCTACACATGGCGCCGGTAACCCGGTTTTCACCATGGTACTTGCCCAGGGTGCCATCGAAGTGGTTTTCACTATTGGACAGATTTATTTCTTTTTACTTTTATTTTTTTCCCAATTTTTTTGTGTCACAAGGCACCTGTTTGCTAGGTTTTCACTAAGTAACAATTTTTTTTTTTAATGATTTTTTTTCTATTTTTGATATATATATATATTTTTTGATATTAGGATATTCTGAAGAGCTATGTATAAAACCTGTGAAGGTGCATGTTGTTGATAGGATCTTCCAAAGGTTCTCCATCTGGTGTTGAGAGCTGATATGCACCTGATCCATAGACTATTGTGATGACATAAGGACCAAACCAATTTGGTTTGGACTTGCCCTTCTTCTCTCTGTCTTGCTAATTTTAAGGATTTTCTCTGAGAACTAAGTCACCAACCTCAAATGTGTGAGGCTTTACCTTATGATTGTAGCTTAAATGTTCCTTGACTAGAATGATATGTTTATCCCCTGACTATCTTCCTTGATGAAGGAACTAAGGTAGAATTACTAATGTGTGAACTACGTAAGCCCATATGCGTGTCACCTAAAGAAGTTTGGGCATCCCTGATAACAAAGTCCTTCAAGGAAGTTCCATTAAAGGTCCATTGACATTATGTATCACCAAAAGGGAATGGATGTGTGGGACAAGTGGATGAGTTACAAAGGCTTATGATAGCAAAAAGAAGTGAAAGTAGGATAACATGATGGAGACTTAGGATTAACAAGTATATATTTTGACTTGAAATTTTAGAACTTTTGCCCCCAGTTATTTTGGTATTAGGGGAGATCAACTCTTGTTCTTTTTTATTCATATAATTTTTATCTTTGACTTTTATTTTTGCAGAGTCCAATAGCTTTTGATTTTGATTTGGGCTAAAAGACTTTTCTTTATTTTTGAATTTTTGAATTTTCTTTTCAAAGCTTGATCTTTGATCCCCGATGAGTAAGGGCTTTTGTAATTCTTGTTGATCCAAGTATAGGAACGGAGTGGAAATGGAATGAGCGGATGAAATGGTAAGGCTATACGAGTTCTCAAGAGGGCTGGTGATATATTCAATAGATTCTTTGTTGGAACCACTCTTAGGACTATTGATATCAAGAGTTGCTTGCACTACTAGAGCAGATTTGCATTCAAACTTAGTGGCCACAACACTAGGTGGTTCACACCAAATTCCTTGATATTGAAAATTGTTTGTAGGTTGTTCCTATTGACTAAATGTATTAGGAGATAGTGGGAGTTGATCAAAATGAAAGATTTACTCACCACATCCCATGTCTTTAACATTGAATTTTCCTTTGAGCTCTACTTGTTTTGATGTAGAAACTTTCAAGGATTCTGGATCCACATATGTTGATGTGATGATGCTTCTCTATTTATTGGAATTATTATCTTTAATCTTGGTTGCAGGTTCTAATAATATATGAACGTATTTGGATCACCTTTTATTGTTACTTCAACTCCATTGTAAGGGAATTTGATACATTGATGATATGTTGATGGTACTGCTCTCATTTCATGTATCCATTGATGTCCCATGAGTATGTTATATGTGAGATCTAGATCAAGGATTGACAAACCACATCCTTCGTGAATGGCAGGCAATTCTCAAAGGTAAGGTGATTGTTCCTTTGGATGAGCATTCTTTGTCATCATATGCTTTAATGGTGATCTTGTTCTTTGAATTTATAGTTTGTTCAGAATATCCTAATTGTTTAATAGTATTCAATGTACAAATGTTCAGACCTACTCCTCCATCTATCAAGACTCGTTTAATACAACTTTTATGGAGAAAGGATTCAATGCAGAGGGGTGCATTGTTTGGTTGACATATGGAGACATCATCAACTTCTATCAATGTAAGGAAATGCAGAGTGGAAAGGTATCCCAGCTTGAAACTGGTCCATGTTCAGATTTGTGGGTACAGAGGTCTCTCTCAATGCTTTGTCAAGAATGGCCTTATGTGAAGGGATATATGCAAAAGCTCGAGGATGCAAATGAGGGTGGGTGTTTTCCCTAGCTGATCTAAAAGGTCATACTCATTCTTGGTGGATGATGGGGTTGTGTTCTTGGGTGGAATGCCTTGTAAGATGACTTTACCTCGATGGGTTGTGACATTATGTTCAGAGGTTTCATTTTTAGAGGATGGGGAAGATGGTCCAATGCCTTTTTAAATAACTTTACTACTTTGGGTAGAACCCTCAGGAGCTTTGTCCTTTATGATAATGGTAGAAACATAATTATCCACTGAAATGTGGTTAACGATTAAGTCATAATCATAAGACATTTTAGCGTAGTTGGCTTGATTATTTGTTTTGGATTTTCCTTTATCATGTTTAGGGAATTGCTCCTTAAACATCGCATGTTCCTCATTGGAGGTATGAACATCAACTTCTATGTCACCCTTGTCAACAAGATCTTGTATGACATCCTTTAATATGTGACAATTGCCATTTGTGTGTCCTTTTCTCTTGTGAAACTCACAATACTCATCATCATTCCACCATGCAGGTTTTACTCTTGGTTCATAAGGTGGATTATCTGGTAGTGTTATGAGCTTGTTTGTAACCAATTTCTTGAATGTTGTCTCAAATGGCTCTCCCAATGGAGTGTATTTTCTTGAGGCTTTGTTGTTCTTTGAGTGTACTTGATTGCTTGTATTGGATGAACTTGCACTGAGGAAAGTAACTTTTGGTTTTACAACATTTGCATCTACTACCCCATCATTGACTGTGTCCTTATTCTTGTTCCAAAAGTAGGGTTTGTCTTTTCCATATGATTCCTCTTTTTTTTCTTTGAATATCTTAATGACGCCTTGTTCAATAAGGACTTTCTCTGTTGCCAATCCTTTTTATATGACTTACTTAAAGGTAGACAAACAAGTCTTTCTTAGCTCATAACCAATGTCCTTGTTAATGTTTTGAGTAAACATTTCTACCATCTATTTTCGTGAGATATCACAAGAGAATTGACTAGAAAGACCTCTCCATTTCTGTAAGAATGAAGCAAAAGATTCTTGATGCAGAGAGTCTTAGAGCCTTGTTTGTTTCACCTTCTTGAGTGACTTGTCCTACTCAACCCTACAACTACTCAAGTCCTTCCTATGGAACTTGGTAAGCATTATGACAATGAGACCTCCAAGGTATGAACCTTCTTGACTTGCCTCCTAGGTATAGCCAATGGTATCTGGACAATCAACTCCTCCACTTGAGGTTGTCACCTCAGCTACTCACACTCACCTCTCCTGGGCTCCAACCACTCCTGCTAGGATCTTAACACACCAACTCTCCTTATGGTTTCCCAATGCATTAGTAAGGTGTATTTATTTTGTTTTGAAGTTTAAGACTCACCAATTCCATCTCCATGGTTTCTCAAGCCTTCTAGGTCTCTACCGACACCTAAATAGGCCTAATTGCATTAGCCCTCCTTAAGGGTTTTTTGGGGTTTAATTTGCAAAAGTCCCAAAAAATCCTAGGAATAAATCATGGATTCGGATACCCTTTTGGAAGTTGTAGACAATATTGGAAAATTGCATCTAGGTTATCCATACAGGTGTGGTTTCCAATGCTGCACTATTTTGGGGGGTATTAGGCTTAACTGGTGGATTGACAAACTTGGTGTAGAACCTTTCACCAGTAAAAAATCCTACTATAAACACCTTGGGAACCTTAAAGGACACTCTAAGGTCTTTCCATACATATTCCACTTGGGCCTGCATCAATCTCCAAGAGCTCACAAATCACATTTTGCTTACCATCCTAACTCACCTACTCCTAGCAGTGAGCCTAGGTCTTCATTGTTTCTCCTCCTCCTGGATCTATAACATCACACACCCTATTCCAAAACCATATACAGACTCTAACCTATAATTATTAATGATTACAACAATTTCCATCAAATAATGCCTAGGCTAGAGCCATTTCTTGCTTTGAAACCCTACTTGCAAGGGTTTTGCTCCCAGTTGCAAAGAATGACATAAATCTTCACATCCTGGAACAAGGGTCAGTGCAAGAAGATGAGTCCACTTTTTGGCCAAAAAGTGGAAGTGTTTTCCTTGATTTTCAGATTTTGTCTCATTTGAGCTTAAATTTTGAAACACTTAGATATTGAATCTTGGAAAAAGTCAGTAATATAAAAGATAGCCCTCTGAGTGTACTTTCCAAATATATAATTTATTTTAATACCCACATAATAAAAAATAACTTTTTAAATGGAGTTATGAAAACTATGTTTTAAAAATGCCTATTTCAGGACCATACCATGCATGTGTATGACCCACACTTTTTGACACAATTAAAATTATTTTCTCAAATCATTTTGGGAAATGGTTTGTAACACACTGAAGATTGATGAACATATTTTTCTGTATTGTTTTTTCTAATATTTTTTTTTAATTAATTTTTTAATGGCCGTAATTATCATTTTAAAAATTTGACGTGTACGACCCAGATAATTTGATGTAAACTTAACAATTTTTTTTTTTTTTTTTTAAATACAAAAGAATTTTGTGTAGATTGATGACATATAATTTTTTTTCAAAATTCTTTAAAATAAAAAAGTTATTAAATTAACAAAATTAGTTAATATTTCAAATTTATGGACCCGATTTAGTATAAATTAAATGAAAAATAGTTAAAATAATCAATTTTTAAATAAATTTACATATTTAGAATCTAGACAGCATAATTTGAAATGGGTTTTAATTTCATATAAAAAAATTTCGATTAGAGGCACGTAAACTATTTTTGAAGTTCATATTTGTGCTTTCATTCATAAAGATTTGAATTTGTAGGTCCATGTCTTAGGTGTGGCCATCCGAGGCCTATCCAGGGCCTAATCCTGAGCTAAGCGGTGGGTTGTGAAATCAACTTCCATAAAACGGGCCCCCATTTTCAAACAAGGGCGGCTTGTAGAAACAAAAGGAAAAATGCCATTTAGAAACGGGGGCCCGCTTTTAAACAAAAGGGGGGCCCGTTTTTAAAAATGGGCCCTCGTTTTGTTTAAAAGCGGGCCACCGTTTTAGAAAAAAATGAGGGCCCATTTTTTTTCGCTTCGGACCCCCGTTGCCTTTCGGCTCGAGAGCCCGAAGCACAAACGGGCCCCCATTTTTTGAAAACGGGCCCCTGTTTATAAGAGTGCGTTTTCCAATGCGCGGACTTCTGTGAATTTGTGACTCATTACCTTGCACTTGCCCACAATCAAACATGAAAATAAAACTTACTGAAAGAAAATACAATGAACATATAAATATGGCAATTATTTTACACCATCTAGTCCGTACTGGACCGTACAAGCAATGAAAAACAAGACAAAACTATCAAAAACCCGGTGGAAACAAGATTGTTTCACAAGCCAAAAACTTGCTCTTGCATTTCCAATCCTCCAACCTGTACAATAAAGTGAAATTTGGATTATATCCACTAGTTTAGTCGTTCAACCAACTACCTAATGCCCTTAACCCCAAAAAATGCAACTTTTGCAAGAAATTACAAACTGTTGCTCAACAACTTTTGACAACTTTTGCTCCAGGATGCAATTTTGCATTCTATTGCATTCTAAGACTCTTGAAGGTCCTCAACCACCTTAAAAGAATTAAACACAACTCAATTTACTTCTAACTGATGAATACATTCATTTAGAGTATTTTCCTGTGACCTACCTAAGCAACTCACTTCTCAGGCTAGCAGCATCCTGAGCATAATTGACTCAAACCAAAATTTGGACAAATCAACCATGGCTCTACTGAGTCCTCAATGGTTGGTCCATTATTACATCACACATTAACACATAAACTAAAATAAAATCAAAGCTTACATTCTTGGAGTGTTAGGTGCCCTACACGAATTCCCCATTTTTCTGCTTAGTATTGCACAAGGTAGTTACTAACACATCTCTTTCAATGTCATATGTGAAGTATTGTATGAAAGCTTCTACTAAACCACTCCATGACTTAATTCTAGTTTGAAGTTGGGAGAACCATTCCATAGCTTGTCCACCTAATATTTGTGTAAATAATCTCATCAAGTATGTTTCTTCTCCTGCTACCTCAATGCAAGTTATGAAAAATTCTTTTATGTGAGCCTTAGGATCCCCTTTGCCTCTATACTTGTCAAATTTTGGTGTCACAAAATGTGAAGGAAATGGAGGCATTAGAATACTCCTGTCAAATGGGCAGGGACATATATCTCTCATTGTGTATTGTTTCTTTGGTGTATTAATTTTAGCCATTTGCTTTTTCAAATCCTAGATTTGTTGTTGCAAGACATTCTTGGGTGGTGTCTTCTTTGAGCTAGTCCCATGCTTGAGCCACTAGGTGGAGGGATATAATGCATGTATGTATGGTATTGATCATGGATGTGTTCATATGGAGGAGGAACATTGTTATAGTTTGCATATGGACCACTTGGTATGGTATTGTAGTGAGGAGCACTATCTAGGTCGATACATGTCATGATCATGAAGATAGGAAGTATCATAAGAGTGATCTTGAGTATTGCCCCCAAATTTGACAAGGGGTCTCCTCGTGTCATGATTTTGAATGTGTTCTTGAGTGTAATTGTATGCATTAGTATGGCCTTGGGCATCATAATGAGAATGTGTAGTGATAGTTCTCCTCCATGGGAAAGGATGACTGCAGGGCATGTGTAGTCTGCAGCATCGATTAGGACATCGACCCCAACTTCCAAATTCATTTACATTGACCGCACCAAAGGTGCATGCCTTGGTGTGCACCCTGGAGTGCACTTTGGTGTGCACCATGGAGTGCACTTTGGTGCTCACCTTGGTGCACACTTTGGTGTGCACCTCGGAGTGCACCAAAGGTGCACACCTTGGAGTGCACCAAAGGTGTACACTTTGGAGCACACCACATAGGTTCTCTGAGAGGTTGCTGTAGTGCGCACACCAAGGTGGGTGTTGAGGTGCATTCCGGGGTGGGTGGGTGCTAGGGTGCACTCCATGGTGGGTGCCAGGGTGGGTGCGTGCTAGGGTGGATTCCAAAGAGGGTCATAGGGTGGGTGCAAAGGTGGGTTGGTGATATAGTGGGTTCAAAGGTGGGTACTAGGGTGGGTTCCAAGGTGGGTCACTGGTTGGGTGCCAGGATGCGTGGGTGTTAGGTTGGGTGCCAAGGTGGGCTCCTGGGTGGGTGGGCATCATAATGAGCATGTGTAGTGATAGTTCTCCTCCATGGGAAAGGATGATTGCATGGTTGTTCATGAGAGTTCCTAGTAAAATTGTCATGAGCATAGGTATTGGGAACTTCTAATTTTTGAAATAAGGATGAAGGTGAATCCGACACAAAATGCTCTCTCCTATTACAATCATTAGGTCCTCTAGGATTTGCATTTGTTTGATTTCCTTGATTAAGGTCCTCTTCTATAATTTGTGACACATCAAGAGCATGAGGTAGCTTCATCCCACTTTGTGCCATGACTCGAAATAAGTATTGTTTTTCTTATGATTTATTCAACCAATGTATTGAACCTTGGATCAATGATATTCTCTTCAATGTCTGAGGAAGTGATAGATGCATTTTCATTGTTGTTGTTGTTCTCATTGTCATTGTTGTGTATATTACTGCGATTGTCAAATGGGTTATAAAATTTGTCTCCATCAAACTCATAGGTACTCATGTTGAGATATCTTAGAGCTTCTTCGGCTTCTCTTCTAGACCTTTGTGAATGGGTTTTAACCATGAACTTGACCTTGGCTAAAATAAATAATGGAAAGAAAATGTGAAGACTATGGAAAACCAAGAAAGGATATGAGATGGAAAGAATCTAGGGTTGTCTTTCAATGTCCAATATGTAGATTCAAGATATGTGTGATCTAAAGTAAGACGTGACTTCCAAAGAGATGATAGATCTTTTGATGAGATAAGTTGACCTTGACCAAAGATGACCAACTAGGGCCCTAAGATGATAGATCTGATATGGGAACCACTTAGTGATATGTTGTAACAAGTTTGCAAGATATGATGAGGACAACAAAGAAACCTTTTGACTCTATTTTGGAAAATGTGTATGAGGTATTGCAAATGAAGGGAAATGATGGATAAATATGTGATCAATATTGGTTGACTGAAAATGATTAAGCTCTATAGGAAATTCCTTATAATCTCTTTAAATCTCAAAACTTAAGCCCTTTTTTCTCTTTTCAAGTTTTTCAAAATGTTGTTCTAAAATGGAGATGCGAAACTGTTCTGCATAGACATGATTTCTCAACTCAGATGCAATTTTAGGTGACACGAACGCGATTCTAAAAATGTTTTGCAATTCTGTCTAATTGTGAAGTTGTTGAATGTGACCAAATCTAAATGTTGAGTGTTTTGTGACAAGAAGACACAACAAACAATGAAGACACGATGTCTGAAAATGTGTTTGTCTAATTTGAAATAAAAACATGCAAGCACAAATCCTAAGGTTTTCTAGGACAATAGTTGTTGGATCTTACTTGGTTTCCCAACTACATTTATTCAAAGTAGATACTTTGATGCTTGACCCCACTGGCTCCACTCCATGACACTCACTTCTCTGGCATAGCCAAGCACCAGTCCCCATGAAAATTCCTCATAGAGAACTTTGTATCTCTACTAAGAAATGTAAGAATGTGAGACGGCATCAGAGGTCCGACCTCGTGTACCAACAACTAGAAGGTTTTTGGCTTCTAAAATAAGGGTTTTTTAGTAAGGGCATATGTTTGAGTGGCCATAATCAACAACATGTTACGCTTTGTTAAGGAAGGCCTCCCAGTCTTGTAGAGGTTACGCTCTACAAGGTTTTACATGTCACGTGGACACTGAGAGTATCATAATGCCATTATGGTAGCATGTAACATTTATTTATTGCAACTTTCGTCATAAACACTTTTATTTATAGTGGTTTGAAAGGGCTTAGCTTTAGCATGTCACCACTTGGGTCATTCCCTCTCACTTAGCCTTATGGGCTACTCGGGAGGTAGGCCCTCCTACCTAAATAGAAGATGATAACAATTTCTCTTATACCCAAGGTCCAACAAAAGGCGAGGGGAGAGGATACTTTTCTTATCAACTCTAGGGTTATAAACATAAAAATGTGCAAAGAGCACCAAACACTTCAAACAAGTTCTTTAACCCCAAATGAAAAAGGGATGTGACCCTAATTAGAATAAAATCCAAAGACACACACCTAAATTACCCTTACAACAAATGATTAGTATTTTTGATAGATCACCCCCACCCGCAAACACACTAATTAGCTAAATTTTGGAAATCCAAATCCAAATGTGAAAGGGGGGACCTTCGACAATACGTTTTTTGACAAATCCAAAGATCTAGTTTTCCATGAATATTTTTGCATCAAAATGAAAACCATAAAGAACAGACCACCTATAGGATTTCAAGATATTTCCATAAATTTAAGAAAATCCAAAAAAATTGCTAATTTGCTCCCAAAATTTATTTTTTTATGAAAAATCATAACAAAAATTCAAACTTGATCCAAAAAATATGAATTTTGTGCTAGAAACTCTTGATACCATTCCCAACCTGCAACAAAAAAATTCCTACAAAAATTCCGAGCAGTTTGTGATATATGATCGAAACATTGCAAAACCCTAATTTTTAAAGATTTGATTTTTCATGAATTATTTTGCATCAAAATTAAATTCATAAAGAACAGATCTATTGTAGAATTATGAGAACTTTCCAGAAATGTCAGAAAATCCAAAAAAATCGATAATGTGCTCCAAAAATTATTTTTTTTATGAAAAAGTATAAAAATACAAATATGCTCCAAAAAATCCAAATTTTGGATTGAGAACTTCCGATACTATTCTCAACTTGCAAAAAACAATTTATGCAAATTTTTCAAGCCTTTTGTGAGATCTGATCAAATGATTGCAAAACCCTAATTTTTAAAGATTTGATTTTTTACGAATTATTTTGCATCCAAATTAAAATCACAAAAAAATAGACCCTCTGTAGAATTCTTAGAGATTTTCAGAAATGTAAAAAAATCCAAAAAATTCACTAATTTTTTTCCAAAATTTTTTTTTAATGAAAGTTCATAAAAAATTCAAATATGATTAAAAAAATTTAAATTTCGGATTGAACACTCCTAATACTGTCCCCAACCTGCAAAAAAAAAGCAATGCAAAAATTCCAAGCCTTTTGTGAGATTTGATCAAATCTCTCCAAAATCTTAATCTTGTGTCCAAAACCCTAGCTACACAAGGTTATTGTTTTACAAAACAACAATATAGGGTTAGAAAATCCTGCAAAAAACATAGATCTAACAGAAATTCATGTCCCACCGGGCGTGCCAAAATATATAAGGAGAAAAGTGATGATGATAAACTATTGTAAAACCATAAAGATCCAACCACAAACAATCTAGGTCCTACAATGAAACATTCAACAATACCAATAGAGATACCTAAGATCATGCAAATCAACAAAATAAAGCAATAATACCATTCACATGTCAAGTAGGGTTTCAATCTCCATTGTCTCTTATCTCCATTGATCTTGTTTGATATGTTTGTTCTCATATTTTATGTGTGCACAAGAGCTCAACAAAGAATGAATTGTGGTTGATAGCTTGATCGCAAGAAGGTTTGATTGCATATGAGTATTTAGATGCATTGATTAGCTAGCTGGATTGATTAGACACATTGATTAGATGATTAGATGATTAGAGTTGAAAAGAGAGAGGGAATCCTCTTATATATAGAACAATGTAAGAAAGTTGAAGGATAAGATTAAGAGGTGTAAAAATAAATGGTCGGATAGGATTAAAGGGTAGATAGAATAAATAATAAAATGTTAAGAGGATAGGTAGAGGAAAATTAAGAGATGAATGTCATGTGTCATGGGTAGAAAAGACTACTGAATTAATTAAATAAATAAATTTTTATTTAATTAATAGAAGTGAGATCAATTAAATAAATGAAATATTTATTTAATTTGGGACAAAAAACAATTTAAATAAATAAAAGTATTTATTTAAATGAGAAAAGGTTTAGAAAAGGATTAATGAATTAATTAAATAAATAAAGATTTATTTAATCAATAGAAGACTTGGGATAAAATAATTGAATAAATAAAAATATTTATTTAATTAGACAGGACAATTTTAGGTGTCTATAATAAGTATGAGCAACCAAATGATAACTCTCTCTAATTATTTGTTTAGCATAATCATAAGGACTCTTAGTGGGATATCCTTCTTGCAAAGTGATAACAGGTTTACTAGGAGTGCGAAAAGGATCATTACCGTAACCACCTTGAACCATAAAGAGAGGCTTGTTAAGAGGTTGTGGTGTTGGAGAAGGGCAAGCACCTTGAACCACAAAAAGAGGTTTGCTATGTTCATTCACATTTATCATGTTGATTAATCTTTTAGATGCATGGTCTTTGTTTGAAGGAATTGGCAAAGACATAAAATAATCAAGAGCATCATCCAACATAGAGCGATCATATCTATTAAATGGCTTGTATTTAGATTTGAAAGGAGATAAGTCCTCATAAAGGGGATTTTTTTTATATTTATTTTTGGCAAAATTGGCAAGCCACTAATATATATTATTATAATATAAAACTGGTTCAAGGGCTCCTAGAGGAAAGAACTAGCAATAAAACCTCCATTCCTTTCCTGAAATTACAAAGAACATAAAGATAGGACTAACAAGGACCTACCCTGCCCCCCCTCCCAAAACCCAAGACCCTAGAACCAACAAAATAAGAATCGCATATTGGACTCCAAATTACATATTCATAGTACAAACTCAAGAGCAATAGCTACCCAACCCATACCCCAGGCCACCATAAAGGGGATTGTTATAAGCCACCATGTTACTAGATTTGGAGGATGAGCTGATAGGAATGTATCCATGAGGAGAACCATTCAACTTATCTTTCTCATCACTATAAAATGACATGGTAACAAGGTTGATTAGTTTTTGGCAAAATATTGATTTAAAAGGCTTAGGGTATAAAAACTCATCAAGAGCCTCACCTAGTTCTTCTTTACTAAACTTGTAGTCATCATAAGCAAATGCATTATCAAAGGAATGAAAGTCTTGCAAATAAAGATCCGACATTTTTTAAATGAAAAGTGCATATAAAACTTAAAAGACACAATGCAATGAATGAAATTTCTCTCTTTTTTTTTTGAATCTTTATGTTTTTTAATGAAAGGAAAGATGCAATAACTAGATCTAACTAAGAAATGCAAAACCAAAGAAAGTGGGGTTCACGCCATGTTCACCAAAATGTGGAGTATAAAAATGGAACCAAGTATCTAGGACCTAATCCTACTCTCATGTACACACATTGGAATACGAAAGAGCCTAGGGAGATATCTCACTTTGACTACTTCTTGTAGAGAAGAGATAGTCAAGGAATATCTCTTAGGGTTTATATTCCTTTGTTGCAATGAAGAGTAGATATGAAAAATATGAGGCCACAATCAACTATGCTAGGAGATGAGAAATGAAGCACACATAAACTGAAAATGCAGATTCTATCTGAACTATAACTGAGACACTAAAAGCATAACTAAAAAATGGATTCAAAGGTGCACCTGCTACTAAAAATTAGGGAAAACTAGGTAGGACTAGGGTGCCACACCCTGGTCCCTGTCTAGATAGGAAGATGGAACTCTAGATCTGGGATCCTAAGGGCTTGAAATGCAGAACCACCACAGAAAAATGCAAAAATCTGTGGACCAAGGCATCGCGCCGTAGTCCTATCCTAGGGTGCCACGCTTTGGTCCCTATGAAACGAGACCAAATTCTGAGGTTGGGTTTGTGTCTGTGTCTTCCATCGATTCCAAAAATCACAAATGACAACTACACTGCCTACAAGTGTAATGTCCCCTTTCTAATCAACTTATGTTTGTAGAACAAAGGGTCAATCCCTATCTTTAGCAAGCTAAGTGAGGGCCCAAATATAGTTTTTCATCATCTCCCAAATGCCTAGTAGTGTCAGGTGGTTATAGTCAAAATATGCAAGTGTTTAAAAGTTGCCAAGCTTTCATAATTCATTGTCCTAGCATGTCTTTCAAATTAAGTCTAAACTCTCTTTGGTTCTAATTAGACTTTCAAACTTTATCATACCTACATGCATTTCCACCCAACTCTACTTCTCTATTCATATAAAAGTATTGAACTTATCCATCCTAGCATCCCTTTTCCTTGACCCTAACTCTTCTTCTTGTATTGATGGAGAATTATACTTCTTTGTATTGATATCCTTAAACTCAATCCTTAACAAGTGGCAATAGTCACGTGGTACTTTTGATCCTCAAACTCTAACATTTTCACATTTTTAAACTATTTACCTTAAACCCACCCTTTGCACAATTGAAAGTGTCATTAAATGGCCAATTTGACAATATAAGTTATCCACAAGGCATTCTCTTGCCTAGAAAATATTTTTCAAAATTAAGGACATGAATTTACATATAATTGTAACTCAGAGGATGATAACATCCATGTTTCATTAATGTGATGGTTGAGGCTTGGTAATCATTTCAAAGGTTTTTGCAAGGTCTTCTTCACCCTACACACACAAATCAAAAGATGTCATTAATGTTGATGATGTCAAGGCCAACATTCGAACAATCAAACCTATATATATATATATATATATATAATATATATATATATATATATATATATATATATATATATATATATATATATATATATATATATAAACATTTTGTTTTCATTTATTTAAGGACAACAAACCCTTTGACTTAGAGATCCATCTCATATATTATTGAGTATAATAACGATAAGCACTTGTGGCATGCTTAACCTTGACATAAATATTAGTTAATTTACATCAATCCCTCTTAACTAGGATGAAGGGGTATGTCCCTACATAGTTAAACTATAAATAAGGATGAGAACTCTCTGCTGTGTTATCATTGTAGAAACCCAAAATTGTCATGTCTAATTAAATAAATATCTTTATTTATTTAATTATTCTAAGCCTAATTCTTCTATTAATTAAATAAATCTTTATTTATTTAATTAATTCATTTATCCTCTTCTAGCCTTATTTCTCATTTAAATAAATACATTTATTTATTTAAATTATCATTTTCCTAAATTAAATAAATATCTTATTTATTTAATTGATCTCACTCCTTCTATTAATTAAATAAATCTTTATTTATTTAATTAATTCATTAAACTTTTCTACCCATGAAACATGTCATTCATCTCTTAATTCATACACTACCTACCCCTTTCATTATTTTATTATTTCTTTTACCTACCCTCTAATCATAGCTGACCTCCTTTTACACCTCTCAATCTTATCCCTCCATTTCATATCATGTCTTCTATTTAAGGAGATACTTCCTTCATTATCAAACCCTAATCACTTTTTTATGTACTTGACTACACTACGCTTTTGAGCATATGTGATCCTACTTGCAACCACATTCCGTTCTTTGTTGAGCTCTTGTGCACATAAAATCTGAGAGAAAATATATCAAGCAATATCAATGGAGATAGGAAGAATGGAGATTCAAACCCTATTGGACATGTGATGGTATAATCTTTGTGATTTCATTTGATTTGCATTGTCTTAGGTAATCTTCATATGTTATGGTGGATCTTTGTTGTTGTTGGGCTAGGGTTTTGTGGTTGAATTCATTTAGCCTTTCAATATTATCATTATTATTGTTATCCATTTTCACCGTAAACATTTTGGCACGCCCGATGGGAAATGGATTTTTGTTAGATCTATGTTTTTTGCAGATTTTCCTAACCCTATATTATTGTTTTGTAAAACAATTTGGAGAATAACCTTGTGCAGCTAGGGTTTTGGACACAAAATCAAGATCTTGGAGAGATTTGATCATATCTCACAAACGGCTAGGAAATTTTGCAGCAAATTTTTTTTACAAGTTGAAGAAATTATCAGGAGCTCTCAATACAAAATTCAGAATTTTTAGAGCACATTTTCTATGAATTTTTTATGATTTTTGATAAAAAATTAATTTTGAGAGCAAATGAGAGAATTTTTTGGATTTTATTACATTTTTGGAAATCACTCAGAATTATACATAGGATCTTTTCTTTGTGATTTTAATTTTGATGCAAAATATTTCCCTAAAAATCGGATCTTTAAAAATTAGGGTTTTTCCTTATTTTGATCAGATCTCACAAACAGCTTTGAATTTTGGCATCAAATTTTTTGTACAAGTCAGGAAAAGTATCAGAAGGATTCAATAAAAATTTTAGAGTTTTTGGATCACTTGTTCAATTTATATGTATTTTTTATGATTTTTCATAAAAAAATTAATTTTGAGAGAAAATTAGCAAATTTTTTGGATTTTCTTACATTTTTGGAAATCTCTCAGAATTATACATAGGATCTATTCTTTGTGATTTTAAATTTGATGCAAAATTATTCCTCAAAAATCACATATTTAAAAATTAGGGTTTTGCATTATTTTACTCATATCTCACAAACAGCTTGGATGTGTTGCAGAAATTTTTTTATGCAGGTTTGGAAGACCATCAAGACTCTCCAATAAAAATTTCAGATTTTTTGGATTGATTTTGCATTTTATATGAATTTTTTTTTGATTTTTCATAAAAAATTAATTTTTGGAGTAAATTAGCAAATTTTTTGGATTTTCTTACATTTATTGAAATCTCTTGAAATTTTATAGGTGGTATTTTTTTATGATGAATCAGATCTTTGAATTGGTCAAAAAAATGCATTGTTGAAGGCCCCTATTTCACAAAGTCTTTTGGATCTAAAATTTACCTAACTTGTGTGCTTACAGGAAGGGGTGATCATTTGAAACAATCCAAACTACTAATAAATATTTGTTGTAGGTCCTTGGCAAGGGTTTTTTTATTTTTATTGTGTGCCTTGTTTTCATAGACTAGCAAACACTTCAATTGGTGCACTAAAATTGAATCATTGTCTTTTGTGTCTTGACCAATAGGCTCTTTTTGTTTAATCTTTAGAGGGTCTGTCTTCCCATGTGGTCATTAGGACTACTAGTGAGAAGAGAACGACCCAAGTGGTAGCAAAAGAAAAGCCATCTTCTTCCAAACCACTATAAATAACTGTATTCGTGGTGAAAACTATGAATAACATGTGCTGATTAGTTCATACCGACACTATGTCTCCCCATAAACTCGTTTGATCAAATTTATTTGATTAGTTGTAGGGCGTAACCCCTATCGGATGGGAGCCTTCTGTATTTACAGAGCTGAAAGTGCTGCATGTATGGCCACACGAGCGGATGCCCTTACTAGCACCTTTTTGTTTTAGAAGCCCAAATCCTTCTAGTTGTTGGGGCAGGAGGTCGGACCTCCGGTAGCGGCCCATGCACATACGGTTCTTAGTAGAGATACAAAGTTCACCACAGGGAGTTTTCGTGGGGATTGATGCTTGGCTGACCCAAGAAGTGAGTGCCGAGGGTGGAGCCAGTGAGGTCAAGCATCTAAGTATCCACTCTGAATAGCGTAGCCTCGGGGGTAAAACCCCATGTGGGATCAACAACTATTGTCTTGGCCAGCCATAAGAATTGTGCTTGACTTATTTTAAACATTCAAACATTCAAGACCAAATAGCAAAACATTGTGTCTTTTGTGTCTTCAAGTCTATGCAAAACATTTTTACATCAAACAACACACTTTTTATTGTTGTCATTTTGGAGTCTAAACACTTACAAACATTGGGTCTTCATCATCACTGTGTCCTCTTGTCACACAGTCAAACAGTCAGATTTGGTCACAACAAAATGACTTCACAGATTGGAAAAAATTGCACAAATTTTGCAGAAATGCGTGTGTCTGACATAATAGTGTCTGTGTTGTATAACCGCATCTATGAAGGGCAGAAATGCATCTGTGTTTCCAGAATCAACAGTGCATTTTACAAAAATCTCAAAAGCGCGTATGTGTTAAATAGAACCACGTCTACATCAGGAAATCGCATCTGTGAAGTATACAGGCACGTTTGTGATCAGAATTGAAAAAAAAACAAAAAAACTGTTATAGTCCAGCAAACAAACACAATCAGTTTCAGAATTCTTGAGCTTCCTAGGTTATTTCTCCAAGGTTCATTTAGCATTCAACCTGTGTCCATCATTGCTTCACACCTTACATTACATTCACATTTGTCTAAACTTGAGTCAAAAGGTCACTTGCTTGTCCTCATCATACTTTGTCAACACACTACATACAACAACACTTTGCTAAGTGGTCCCTCATCAAGGTCTATCACCTTTGAGTCTCATTTGGTCTTACTTAGAGTCAAGGTCAACTTACCTCATCAAGAGAAACTATCCTCTCTTTGGAAGTCACACCTACTCTACTACATACATACTTGGTCTTACACTTTGGACATTGCAAGTATACTTCGAATTCATTTACATTCCATCCAACCCTTGGTCTTCCATAATTTTTCCATTTTCATCTAGTCTAACACATCTCGGTCAATACCTAGTTCATGGTTGAAACCCGTCTTCAAAAATATAAGAGAGAAACTAAAGAGGCTCAAGAGTCTGCGAACATGAGTTCTTATGAGTATGACAATGATATCTTTTTCAATTCTGATCATACTACATTACTTGACATGGATGCCTATAGAAACATTCCAAATGTTGAGAACATGGACACTACAAACAAAAATGATACACACAATGACAATATGGACAACTTCTCTGTACATTCGACAGATGTGGAAGAATCCATTATGAATCCCCATTTCAATCAATTGGTTGAGGAAATAATGAGGAGGGATAGACAATACTTCTTACAAATGATGGCAAAAAGTGGAGCCAAGATACCTCATGATTTTGACATGTCTCAAATAATGGAAAATCGGCCTTTGCAACAAACTCACTCCAACATGGATCAAAGGAGACCTAATAGCAAAGGCAATAGAGGACCACATATGGTGCCTGAATCACCATCATCTTTGTTTCAAACCAAAGGTCCCACATACACATGGTCAAGCATACGAGACTCACCTTTGCAGACCAATATGGAGGTCTTATGCAGAAAAGTATACTCAATCACATACCAATGCTAAGGATCAACCACCAAAGCAATTGGATATTCAAAGGAATGCTCAAAATTTGGACACAAGGAAACCCCGTGTCAAATTTGGGGGCAACACATTAGAACATGAAATGCCTGTAGAGTATGGTATACATGAACACAATAGATATTTCGTTCCTCAACATGAATCTATACAAGGTGGTCTATATATGCAGCATCACTATAGACCTCCTCCATATGAACATGTGTATGATAAATATCATCCATATATGCAACATGCTTCTCCTCCAATTGGTGCCTCAAGCATAGGGTATGGTCCAAGAAGTCGATCTCCACCTAAGAACAATTTGGAGCAACAAATCAGGGACTTACAAAAGAAAATGGAAGACATAAATACACCAAAGCCAACATACACAATGAGAGACATATGTCCTTATCCATTTGACAAGAGCATTCCAATGCCTCCTTTTCCCACACACTTTGTGACGCCTAAGTTTGATAAGTATAGAGGAAAAGGGGATCCAAAGGCACACATAAGGTAGTTTTTCACAGCTTGCATTGCGATAGCAGCAGAAGAGACATATTTGATGAGATTATTCCCACAGAGCCTAGGTGATCAAGCTATGGAATGGTTCTCCCAACTTCCACCTGGAATTAAGTCATGGGGTGACTTAGCTGAGGCATTTATTCAACATTTCTCCTACAACATAGAGACAGACATATCAGTCACTACTTTGTGCAACACCAAGCAAAAAGAGGGAGAGTATTTTGCATCATTTTTACAAAGATGGAGGAATCTAGCCAGCAGATGCTCTTGTGAAATTCCACAAAAACAAATGGTAGAAATGTTCACCCAAAATGTTAACAAAGAGATAGGCTATGATCTAAGAAAAGCTTGTTTGTCCACCTTCAAGGACGTCGTTGAAAAAGGCTTAGCAATAGAGAAGGTCCTAATTGAACAAGGAGTTATTAAGATATTCAAGGAAAACAAAGATGACTTTAAAGGAAAAGACAAGCCAAGATTTTGGAATAAAAACAAGAACACAGTCAATGATGGTGTTGTTGATGCCAACACAATGCAACCCAAATTCATCTTTTCGGGATCAAGTTCTACAAACAATCAAGTGAATACTCAAACAACTTCCAGACCACGAAGGAAGTACATTCCATTGGGAGAACCACTTGAGTCAGTCTTCAATAAGCTAGTGGCAAACAAGGTAATTACAGTTCCAGATTTTCCTCCATATGAACCAAAGGTTAAACCAAATTGGTGGAATGATGATGAATATTGTGAATTTCATAAGAGCAAGGGTCATAAGATAGGAAATTGTCATCGCTTGAAGAACATCATACAAGATCTCATTGATAGAGGTGACATTGAGATTGAGGGACACTCATTCAATCAAGAACATGAGATGTTTAAGGAACCATTCCCAAAGCATGACAAGGGAAAAGCTAAAGCCACAGATGACCAAACCAACTATACCAGAGCAACCTATAACTATGATTCAACTATCAATCATATCTTGATGGACAATTATGTCTCTACCATTATCATCAAGGACAAAAACCCTGAGAATTCTACCCAGCGACCCAAAATCATCCTAAGAGGCATTGGATCTTCTTCCGAACCTACTTCTGAATGTAATGTTACAACTCATCAAGGTAAATTCAATTTGCAAGGTTCTGCAGCTAAAAACACCGCTTCTTCATCAACCAAGCCTGAATACGACCTTGTAGAACAATTAGGGAAAACACTCGCGCTCATCTCCATCCTTGAGCTCTTATGCATATCCCCCACACATAAAGCCATTCTTGACAAAATCTTGAGAGACACCACTATTCCTACTGATCTAAATGTGGACCAGTTTCAAGCCATGGTGGGATACCTTTCCATTCCACACTCCCTTACATTCACAAAAGCCGATGACGCCTCCGTAAGTCAGCCACATAATGCACCACTACACATTGAAGCCTTCATACACAAACATCGAATAAAACGAGTCCTGATAGATGAAGGAGCTGGTCTAAACATTTGTACATTGAGTACAATTAAACAATTGGGATATTCAGATAAAGCCATGAATTCTACAAACAAAATTACTATCAAAGCATATGATGATGAAGAGCGTTCATCCAAGGGTACAGTCACCTTACCTCTCAGAGTTAGGCCAGTTACAAAGGATGTGGTTTGTCAAGTCCTAGATCTCAATCTCACATACAACATATTGCTAGGACGTCCATGGATTCATGAGATGAGCTCAGTCCCATCTACATATCATCGATGTATCAAGTTCACACACAATGGAGTTGAAGTGACCGTCAAAGCTGATCCAAATCCATACATATATTGCAACAATTTGTGACCTAGATCAAAAATAACAATTCCACTCAATCGACAAGCTATTCCTTCATCAGCATATGTGGATCCAGAATCATTGAAAGCTTCTACATCCAAACACGCAGAGCTCAAAGACAAGTTCAAGATTAAAGACATGGGATGTGGTGAGTATATCTTTCATGTTGATCAACTCCCACTGTCTCCTAGCACAATTGGTCAACAAGAACAACCTAAAAACAATTTGCAATGTCAAGGAATTGGGTACAAAGCACCTAGTGTTGTGGCTACTAAGTCTAAATGCAAATCTCCTCTAGTGGTGCAAGCATCTCTTGATATCAATAGTCCTAAGAGTGGTCCAACGAATAATCTATTGAGTGTATTTCCAGCCCTCTTGAGAACTCTCATAGCCTTACCATTTCATCCATTCATTCCATTTCCACTCCACTTCCAGACTTGGATCAACAAGAATTACAAAAGCCCTTACTCATTGGGGATCAAAAATCAAGCTTTGAAAAGAAAAATCTAAAAGTCAATAATAAAGAAAAGTCCTTTAGTCTAAATCAAAATCAAAAGCTACTGGACTCTGCAAAAATTAAATTCAAGGATAAAAATCCTATGAAGCAAAAAGAACAAGAGTTGATCTCCCCTAATATCAAAATAACTGGTGCAGGAGCACCTGAGCACCTGAATGCTCCAATCCTAGCAGGTATAACTTTTTATTGCAAATTAAGCATGTGTGTTTATTTTATGCTTCTATTAGGTTTAATAGGTTTTTTTTGTGGTGTAATAAGGTTTGGAACTCATTTTGTGAGTTTCCAAGATTTTTTTTGGTTTTTTGCTCGGTAGGCTAAAAATTGTCAATTTTGGGTCCAAATGAGCATTTTTGAATTTTTGATGTTGTACAGCCTTGAAAGGAATTGGAGAATGTTTATTTAGTGTTTCTAAATGATTTTGAGTCATTGGTTTGAGTGCCAAATCACCGGAAGTCAAAATGCAATTTTTGAGCAATAAAAGTTGTCAAAAAGTTGTCAAAAGTTGTCAAAAAAGTGGTTTTTGGTGGTTTTGGTTAGTTCTAGCCTGTACCTGTCCATACAAGGGCTTCAACAAGTTGGCACATTTATATAAACCATGTTCCAATCATTGTATGCATTGTTCATTTTGGAAAATTAAGAGAAATACTTATTTTGGCTTCATTTTTGTGAGTTTTTAACTAATTTTCTGCACTTTTGAGAGTACAGTCCGTACCATGGCTCCATGAGTCCATACTACTCCTTTTTTTCATTTTTGTGATCTCTCTTTATGTTTTAGTAGTGATCTCTTATCTTTTCTTGGGGTTTGGAACAAGTTTTGTTTGAAGTGCTCTTGAGAAAGGCATTGTTTTGTGGTTCCAATGGAAGATCATTCATGGTCCTACTAATTTCTTCAAAGTCTCTTCATCCATGGCTTTGAGGGAATTTTTTGGATCTTTACATACTATACCATACATCCATTTTCCTTTTCTAGCAATGTACAAGTGTTTGTAAGTCCATGGCAAGTGTGTGAAGTGAGCAACTTGGCTTGGGTATTCTCAAATTTGTTTAAATGGTACTTTGTTGTTCATAGCATTGTACCTTGAAATGTTAAAGAAGAAACAAGTTGGCAAGAGACAGTATTGTGCTTTACCATCCTTGTCTCTCTCATGACTTGGTTGGAAGCAAGAGGCAAAGGTGTAAAACGGACTGCAAAACAGTGAGTCACTGTTTCATTATTAGATCCTCATTGCCAACTTCTCTAAATGGATAGTATGAAATGATGCATTCCTCTTTCTTGCATCATGAAAATTTATTTGTAAGTGGTTTCAATGTTGAGATGACAAGTTACACAAATTGATTGTAAAGGACCTAAATAAGGATCCTAAAACAATGTACTTTTTGTCACAGTCATATAAGGTTGTCTTGATTTGTGTCATCCTTTAAGTATTCAAACCTTCAAGATATTTGAAGAGGATAAATGCATTATTCTATCATGCCTTTAACACCTTCTTGCAGGCCAAGGACAGAGTAAAGAAGCAAACAAAACATAGAAAGGAAGTTGCTGTCAAAAATGCACCTTATTGCTGTCAAAAATGCAGTGTTGACTGTGTATGAACAACAGTTATAAAATCCTTTCTTATTTGTTGTGCATGGTGTTCCAACTGATGTCAAACCATTTTTTACATCCCTAATTATCATACTTTAATTGTGTTTGGTTTATCAAGGCTCAAAATGTATGCAAAATCTTTAAGCCATTGCTGTCCCAGTCATCTAGACTATTTTTCTGTGTAAGGGCAGCAGTGTGGCACTTGTTTGATATAATGAAAATATTAGAAGATAAGATTTAAATCTTTGGAGGTGTTTGGAATATGTTAAAGCAAGGATTGAAGCATTTAATTTGGCCTAGTATCATGAAGAAAACTTTTAAATTGAAAACCCTCACTAAAACTTTCAAAAACCCTTGAAAAGTGCCTATTTTGTGGGGTAGCACTAAAACAGTCCGTACAGTACTTGCCATAGAAAAAATCCTTGAGATTCCAACATCAAATGACCACATCTCCAAGGGTTTTCCATGAAGTACAATAGATTGAGCAGGGTGAACAAATTTCACTAAAAACTAGGGCTAATTCTAGTAGCCTTTTTGGAGCAAATTTGACCAATTCATGAAATCGGTAAGGAAGGGGAAGCAATTGGTTATTTCAAATCATCAAAATTGATGAGTAGAGACCTGAGATACCCTACTACAATATCCAAAGCATTGTAACCCTACGCTCTTTGCATCCAATTGACAAATTTCCATTCTTGAGAAGTGAAGGATAGTCATCATACCTTGCAGACCTATCTAGATGCTCAATCAATAGATTAATATGATTGAAATCCCTAAAGGAGAAAATAAGATTAGGTAAACCATGGTTCTCCAACAGTTGCCCATTCTGGGAAGAGAGGAGATTCAGCTAGTTGGACAACCAAACTTGTTCATTTTTGGTGACACTCAAGAGGACCTCATTTCAGACTTGAATGACTTAGCATGGAAGGTAAGGAGGAGTCATGTCCAATACAATAGGGTGCAAGCAGTGTTGAATAGAGAGGAGGAGATAGGAGAAAGGTTTAGAAGAATCCCATTTGTGCCTAGGGATTGATTTGGGAAGAACATTGAGAACAAAAGCCCACCAACCTCAAAGAAGACTAACTTCTATTCTACCTCCTCATCAATAACTGGGGGCAAAAGTTCTAAAATTTCAAGTCAAAAAGCATACTTGTTGATCCTAAGTCTCCATCATGCTATCCTACTTTCACTTCTTTTCACAATCACAAGCCTTCATTCCTCATCCACTTGTTCCACACATCCATCCCCTTTTTGCGATACATCATGGACCTTTAATGGATCTTCCTCGAAGGAATTTGTTATCAGGGATGCCCAAACTTCTTTAGGTGACACGCATACGGCCTTGTGTAGTCCACACACTAGTAATTCTATCTCAGTTTCTTTATCAAGGAAGACAGTCACTCAAGATACACATCATTCAGCCAAGGAACATCACAACTATAATCATAAAGTCAAGCCTTGCACATTTGAAGTAGGTGATTTGGTTCTTAGAGAAAATCCTAAAAATCAGCAAGACATATAAAAGAAGGGCAAGTTTGAACCAAATTGGCTTGGTCCTTACATCATTACAATAGCATATGGATCTGGGGCATATCAGCTCTCAACTATAGAAGGTGAACCTTTGGAGAATCCTATCAATAGCATGCACCTTTATAGGTTCTACACATAACTCTTTGGAATATCCTAATTCAAAAAAATACAAAAAAAAAAAAAAATTTAAAAATACAAAAAAAAAAAAAAATTCAAAAATACAAAAAAAAAAAAAAATTCAAAAATACAAAAAAATTATAAAACAAAAAAAATCGTTACTTGGTGAAAACCTAGCAAACAGGCGCCTTATGACACAAAAAACATTGAAAAATTGAAAAAAGTAAAGAGAAATAATTTCGTCCAACAATGAAAACCACTTTGGTGGCACCCTGGGCAAGTACCATGGTGAAAACTGGGTCACTAGCGCCATGCCTAGAGACATTGCTCCTCCCTCCTTCAGGATTCACTTTCATCCTTTCACTTTGCACACACTCACAACCTATTCGTTCATAATAAACTTACCCATTCCCATCATGGCTTGTTATTGATCTACCCAAGATTGGTTAGCCATTCATAATAAACCTCCCTTTTCACCTCCCTTTCCATCCATAGTAAATCAGATCCTATCTGTGGCTAAGGCAAATCCTACGTCTACTGATGGGTGTGGAACTGAGAGCATCACATGTTTCGAGGAGTACAGTTTCTTTCAGTTTTCTTCAGTCTATTCGCGTACTATCTGCAATAAGCAACATTTGCATCAAAGATCCATAATAAAGTTTCATCTTCTCTGCAATAAAATATCAGTTTCATGGATTCAGTCAGTTTCAGATGAGACACAGCAGCAACAATGGGCTTCAACAAATCAAATCTTTCAATAGACTTAGACAACATATGGTTCCGTGCTATCTATCCTTTTTGTGAAAGTAAACATTGTGACCACAATCAAATAAGACTTATACAAGTGACAAGAGACACTAAACTTGAGGACTACAGTGGATGTTGGTGTCGAGTCTTGGTTTTCTTTTGATTTCATCTTTTTTGGTGACATGTCTTTTAGCTTTTCTGATATGTCTTTGACTAGAGATTTTATCTCCAGGATGTCTTTGACTAGAAAGGCAAGGATGGGGTATCGTCACCTATTTGTATTTGTTGTTTGTAGATTGTCTCTTAGTAATGCTATGACTTGTCCAAGGATATGAGGACACTGTGAGTCTAGTATGAACTGGGGCATTCCTTGTTCGTGACTGTCTTATCTCCATGCAAACAAGTACAATGACTTTCTGGGTCAAAAATATGCCTCGATTGTCATAACCTACTTGCGATAATAAATCTCAATGATGATAACGCACAAGAAGCTCTTTCACTTTCATATCTTCTATCTTTCATCCCCCTTTCTTGATTGACTTCCATCATCCTGCTTGAGTCCACGTAGCTTGCTATCACATGACTGAGTATAATGACACACCAAAAACATTTGCATTTCATGTAGTTGCACCTGCATTACCACATATAAGCATTTCATACATACATATAGATATCACAATTGCATCACATCTTGCACACAACACATGTTAGCACAATTTACATTGGCATTATCATATTCATCTGCATTACATACATTCACATTTGCATTGGCATAACATATAAAACATAAAAACATAAAAGAAAAAATATAATGCATTGCATCATATACATATTTGCATCCATATCATAAGCATCACATGAGAACATCTCATCACTTAGGTACACATGCATATAACTGCCACAAAAGATGAATCATTTCATATATATATATAAAGTGTCATGATACAATGATGTCAAAATAATTTGGCTACAATCACTCGAAGGTGTCTACATCATCATACAAAAATGATACAATACTGATACATAGGGAACCCTCTACGGCTATGATGAACTCCCTCCCTCGGAGCCGCCTAGCCTCGACAGAATCTGAGCCCCTGAAGGACCCGCCCTAGGATCATCCCTCCTATCCCCTCTATCTGGTGGTGGTGGAGGACCCACAACCCCACCACTAGACGCCTATCTCCTCCGGCTCCCTCCCATAGCTATCATTGTCCGTGATGGTCTATGGAAGTTCCTCGCCCGCTGATCATCTGGCACCGCACCATAGTAGAGATCCTGCCAGTAACCGATCTCCTCTCCTGCTCGCAAGACGTAGGCATATCCAGCCCCTTTGTCCTCTGCCGCCTGCCTCGCAGCCCTCAGTGCTGTCTCAACCTCTGTATAGCACTGAATGGCCTGATCCTGCTCTCGCTCAGTATCTCTGAGCCACCACCTAAGCCTATCCCTCTCCTTCTCCAGGTCCTGGATCTCATCTGCCTGTCCCTGGCAGATCTCCCTTAGCTCCGTCAGCTCATCCTCCTCTACCTCAACCCCCTGTAGCTCCCCCTGTATGGGTGCTTGCCCCTATGCCTCTGCCTATACTAGTGCCTGTATTGGTGCCTGCCCCTATATCTATCCCTATACCTATCCCTGTACCTGCACCTATCTGGGACCCTGTGCTGCTAGCACCTATAGCGATAATCCACCGCGACCCCTCACCACCCGAGCCTGCTTGTCCTCTCCACCCTCCCTTCGTGGTGCCACCCTCCTCTCTCCAACTGCCCCCCTCCTTTGTCGGCCTCTACCCCCATCATCTCCATCATCATCACCATCCCCACCACCATCTCCGTCTAGTAGCTCTCTTGGATCTGTCAAGCGTGGGAATGGATGCTCGGCCTAGTATGCTGTGTACTCGGCATCCATGCTGACATCCTCAATCTATGGCCACATGTCCCAGGGTAGAGGCATCATCTCTACTAGCTATGTCACAGCCTAATCATATGATAACAAGGGCCCAAACTGCGCCTGATCTCTGACAGTCCGTGCATACATGCCTAAACCCCGTGGCATCCGCTGAATCCTATCGAACTGCCTGCCCACCCTGTCCACTAACTACCTCTCCAGCACATAGGGTGTTCGCCCAATTAGATACCTGCTCCAAAAGGTGTAGGGCAGCTCTACTTCATCATCCTCCCACTACTCACATCCCAGGTATGGCCTCCATATGACCATATCAATGTCATCAATCACCCGCCGCCAGTGCTCTAACCTGCCAATCCGTGGCTACGAAGTGACCATGTCGTACAAGTGTATAAAACTGCATCCGTGACCTCTGCCCCTGAAATGTATCGGTCTCGTCACTGGCAGATGCTTATAGGCCCACACCTGTAATAATGTGACCCCGTAGCCCAATCCCACTGACCCGTGGTACACAAACTGATGCAGCTCGTAATATAGGTGTGCTAGCACACACGGTCCCCAGGTATATCTGGTGTGTTGTGTCACCAGTGTCTCCAATGCACCTTCCCAGCCCACAGCTAACCCTCGTATCGCTCTATCAGGACACAAAAACCCACTGATCGCTTCTCCTATCACTGTTGGCAGCGCTAATCCTGTAGCTATCATGGTGTCCCAAGCCACATGTCCTGCCCTCATCTCTAGTCCTGGGTTCTGGAACACTCATCTCAAGGCCTCCCTGTCTCCATCTCAATCATAGGGAATCAACTCCCCATCGATCAGTATCCTCAAGATCCTGTATACATCCTCTAGGGTGATTGTCATCTCACCCATCGACAAATGAAATGTACAAGTCTCGGAGTGCCATCTCTCCGCCAGTGCAGTTAGCAGTCCCATGTTCGCCCGAAACTCAGGCACATATAGAATATGTCTTAGACCCATCGCCTCAATCACAGCTCGGTCCTCAAAAGTCATCTTAGGTTGCAATCTCTGAGTCGATGGGAATCTCTCCCGTGACTCCAGCATAGGCAAATACTCCTGCAGTCAAGCAAATCAATCATGTCAGTCATAGTGGCATTCACTGTTCATCACAAAATGCTACTTTTTATCTAAGTACATATGGTATTCTATCCTAGTGACCCTCACTGTTCATCATAAAGTGTTGCTATCTATCCTAGTGACACTTCCTGTTCATCACAAAGTGTTGCTTCTATCCTAGTGGTACTCCCTGTTCATCACAAAGTGCTGCTCACATTTGCACTCACTGTTCATCACAAAGTGCTGCTCATATTTTAGTACTCCCTGTTCATCACAAAGTGCCTTGATCTATTCTAGTCTTCCTTAGAGGACCTGCTTGAGTGTATCCTCTCAGCAGCTTATCCAATCGACAGCGTATGTTCATCATAGAACTGTCGATTTGACCTAGAAGACACAAATTCACATTTTTTGACACAAACACGCTTTCCTTACATAAACACGCTTGAAGACTGCATAAATGCGCCTGTTTTACATAGATGCACCTGAAACACACAGACGTACCTATTCTCTACACAGATGCGCTTAGGCGACACAGACGCGCCTTTTTGGCATAGACGCGCCTACACATCACAGACGCGGCCGCATTCGACACAGATGCATTTTCCATCACAGACGCGCCTAGTACAAACATAGACGCGTCTGGTACCAATGCAGACGCGCCTAGATGTTTTTGACATTTTTTTGGACCCTATTCTAAGCACATTTATTACCCTATCTAGCATGCATTAATGACAACAATAAATGCAACAAAGTACGAGGAGGTTTTGCGGTATTTACCAGCTCTCTGCCTCTGCTGGCCTCTAGAATCAATGAACGCGATCGAATCTGTGAACAATGGCCATCGCTGCTGACTGTTGCTGCTCTTTTCTCGCTCTGTACTCTGCTCTCGTGGATGTATGGATGACAATGAGGATGTATTTTCCCTCGTGGTCTATCTTGTAGACTACCCTAGCCCTAGCCCTCATTTCCCGAGTCAGTCTTCATTATCTCGTGACTCTGTCACTTTATCCAGTCAGTCCATTTTAGCCTCTCTTTCTTATCGAGAGATTGTCTGCAATCTTTTCACACATTTTCATCCAATCTCTCGAGGGGGCATATCATTCCCATCTTGGGGCAACTCTGTATCAGTTCATCTTATCTTCTTTGAAACAACGCGACAAGCCGCATTGTCTCAAAGAGGGGCAAAATGTAGACACCCAAAATTGTCATGTCTAATTAAATAAATATCTTTATTTATTTAATTATTCTAAGCCTAATTCTTCTATTAATTAAATAAATATTTATTTATTTAATTAATTCACTTATCCTCTTCTAGCCTTATTTCTCATTTAAATAAATACATTTATTTATTTAAATTATCATTTTTCTAAATTAAATAAATATCTTATTTATTTAATTGATCTCACTCCTTCTATTAATTAAATAAATCTTTATTTATTTAATTAATTCATTAACCTTTTCTACCCATGACACATGTCATTCATCTCTTAATTCATACACTACCTACCCCTTTCATTATTTTATTATTTCTTTTACCTACCCTCTAATCATAGCTGACCTCCTTTTACACCTCTCAATCTTATCCCTCCATTTCATATTGTGTCTTCTATTTGAGGAGATACTTCCTTCACTATCAAACCCTACTCACTTTTTTATGTACTTGACTACACTACGCTTTTGAGCATATGTGATCCTACTTGCAACCACATTCCGTTCTTTGTTGAGCTCTTGTGCACATAAAATCTGAGAGCAAATATATCAAGCAAGATCAATGGAGATAGGAAGAATAGAGATTCAAACCCTATTGGACATGTGATGGTATAATCTTTGTGATTTCATTTGATTTGCATTGTCTTAGGTAATCTTCATATGTTATGGTGGATCTTTGTTGTTGTTAGGCTAGGGTTTTGTGGTTGAATTCATTTAGCCTTTCAATATTATCATTATTATTGTTATCCATTTTCACCATAAACAATCATATTATTATTATTTTTATCCAAAAGATAAATTAATTATTTTTATGTAGAAATTATTACAATCCAGTTTAGACATAGCCTCAAAACTGCCATCAAATACTTCCCTTCTCATCATATTGACTGACCACTAAGGCTAATATAATTGATAAGTTTTTCCCTTTTCTTAACAATACCATCATTATGCAGTGTGGAGCTACCATAGCCCAAAAATTCATGGAGATTAGACATTATTGAATTACAATTTTACTACAACAAGCGACCTCTCTAAATGGCCAAACTCCAAGTAGCAATTTGTGGCTACAACTGATCTCCCAAATGCCAGGCTAGTTTCCACCATACACCTTACTAGTTCCACTCAACCAAATTTGTATCATTTAGTTATGAGTCCATAACTTTTAAAAAATTACTCCTCTACTCAACAACTAGCTATGCTAGATAATCCACACTGCTTCCCTAAAATGCATGAATTCATTTGATTTCATGTTATTGTAATGCATAAATGTGACACCAATGCTCCCTTAATATTTTTTCTATTTATTGCTTACATTCTTTTACCTCCTTACCACTAGCTATGCTCATTAAATCAATGAATTTGCAAGATAATATAGATCTTCCTCATCTGTAGATTGATTTGCTAGCTCCTCAGCCTCTCCATTTGCCTCATTGTATGCATGATCAATTATGATAAGGTTGAATTTTGTGTAAATTTCTAGTGCCTCTTCTAGGAGCTCGTTTATTTTCCAATTAGGAATAGGCCCTTTCCTTACTGCATGAGCAATGATACAAGATTCCCCTTCCACTGTTAATTTACCTATCTCCCAACATTTTCCTCAGACCCAAAATTAGAGCTTGTAATTCAACTTCATTATTCGATCTATGAACAAGGGGCTTAACAAAATTGCAGATTATCCCTCCCTTCCAATCTCTAATGATTCAAATAGCTCTAAATATCCTTGGGTTACCTATAGAATCCCCACAAAAGTTGAGCTTGTACCACCCATTTGATGGAGTTTCCCAAATCACATTCATCCTCATTGTTTGGGATTCACTGCCTCCCAGGCCTATTGATTGTGGAGTTTCCAAACCAAATCATTGTTTCCTCGTAAAAGAATCCCATCTAGTAAACTTTGAATCCTTAAGATTTTGTTCTCTTGACTTATTGTTCACTACCTCCATTATCAGTACCTCTATCTTGTTGAGGAATGTAGTCACCACCATCTCTTTATCTTGAAAAAATATCATATTTCTTTATTTTCATATATCTTGTATGAGAATAGAAGGGCTAGTAATCTAAAGACAAGCATATAGGGCGTTTCCATTCAAAATAGGGCAAGATTTAAATAAACTTAATACATCACTCAACATGGCACTTTTCCACCCTGATCTTTTACAAAGCCATCTCCAACACTCTTGGGAAAAAGAGACATTCTAGCAATAAATGATTTATTGATTCTTCATCTTCCTTGCATAATGAACATCTTGAAGGTATGCTATACCCCATTTTCTTACACATATCTGCTATTAATATTTATTTTTTAGGGCTACGCATGAGAAAGCTTCGACATTGGCCAAACATCGTTTATGCCAACACAACTTTGTAGGAATTTATGTAGCTTCATTATTTCTCTCCTTTTCCAACATGATATGCCCCTCTTTAACATTGTAATGTCTTGTTTTAGCTCTAGTCCAAATTATCATATCACACAACCTTCTCTTATACCCACTCTCCTTTCCTTTAAAATGTTTTTAAGCTACTCCACTTATTTCCTTGGTAAGGTCAAAATGTTAAAGGGTTTCCAAGACCACTATCTTCATCCCTCCACTCATCAACCACATAATCCTAAACATATTTATCCCATCTCTCATGCAGTGTAGCCTTGACTATGCCCATTCTCAAAGTCATCCAAACTAATAAATCCTGACCATGAGTCCTCCCTGAATAACATTGTCCTACCATCATAAATGATCCATGTGAGGTAATCCAAGTTAAGATGTCTACTATTTAAAATAAAATTCCATATCCTCGATCCTCTTGGTGGGTTTTGGATCGTAAAGATGTTAGAATCCAAATTATTGTCCAAATACTTATGTTAAATCAACTTCACCCATTTAAAATGTGGCTCTTTATGCATCCTCCAAGCCAACTTAGCCCCTAATGCTTCACTCTACAACAAATAATTTTTAATTCCATAACCACCTTCAAATCTCAACTGATAAATTTTATCCCAAGTTATTATTGCAATCTTGCTTTTATCCCCTTTCCCTTACCAAAAAAATATCCTCACAAGTTAATTCATCTCGTGACCAACTCTTGTTGATAATGGAAGACATGACATCACATAAATATGAATAACTATCATGACTAACTTAATCATTGTGATTCTCCATGTCCGTGACAACCAACGACCCTTCCAAATAGCCATCATCTTTGATGTCCTTTCTCTAATTGGATTCTAAATCTTGTTTGTCCTTACTCCTTTTGTCCAAGGCAAGCCCATATAAGAATAGGGAAGTTTCCCTTTCTTGTATCTCCAAACTCTCATTATTTCATGTTCATTGCTAGCCTGAGTGAAGAAAAAATAAACTTTTGATTTGTCCCTTCCAACCTACTAACTCGAGGCCTTAATTGTAAGATTTCCTTGATCGTATTTCTTTCTCATCTTGTTGCTACTCCAAATAGCATTGTGTCATCAACAAATTGCTAATGAGAAATAGGTCAAAAATTGCTAGTAATTTGTAGTCCTGACAATTTGTTCAATTTGATCACTCTGATCAATCTACCTAATTCTCATAGCATGATTATAAAAAGGAAAGGTGATAATGGATCCCCTTGTCTTAAACCCCTAGATGATTCAAAAAAACCTTCAGGAGACCTGTTTACTATCACTAAATATTTAGGACTCAAAATCAGTTTGAAGATCCAATCTACCCAAACTCCATCAAACCCAAACGTCTCCAATACCTTCATTAAAAATCTCTAATATAGTATATCATAAGATTTTTTAATGTTTAATTTAATCGACATATTGGGAGATTTATTTGTTTGTAATTAATGCATTACCACTTGTGCAATGATGATCCCATCTAAGATGGATCTACTTGGGACAAAACTTGTTTTCTCCTCTAAAATTACATCTAGTAACATCCTTTTAAGCCTATTGAGCAACATTATTGCCAAAATTTTATAAAGGGTGTTGCAAAGAGAAATAGGCCTAAAATCATTCAACCGGTCCACCTTATCCTTTTTCAGAATGAGGACTAAAAAGTGTTACATGCCTCTCTTAGAATCTTCCTGTCAACCCTTGTGTCTTCCAAAGCTTTAGTTATTTCTTTTCCAATTATGTCCCAACATTTTTTGATAAAAAATAATAGGGTAACCTTCTAGACCTGGTGCCTTTGAAGGAGGCAATTGTTTTATCGCCATTCTAATTTCTTTCTCCTTGAAAGGCTAATCAAGCATTTTATTATGAGCTTCAAACACCACTTGAAGAATACATTGCAAGACTTCTCGTTGAATTGCCAAATCTAAACCCTCTTTGTTATTAAGAAAGCTCTCAAATAAATTTACTTCTACTTTCCTTTTCTAATTTGGGTTTTTGTTGATCATGCCATTATTGAGTTTGGGTTTGGATATTCTATTGACATCCCTTCCAGCCTTCACATTGTTATGAAAGAATTAGGAATTCTTGTCTCCATATTTTATCCAAATTTTATGAGATTTATGCTTCCAAAAGGTTTCTTATTGTGCTAAAGTATCATTGTATTCTCCTAAGAGTTGTTTTCCTTTATAAATATATCCTTGTCCATACCATATGCCAACACCTCTTCATTTAAAAGTTGTAATTCCTCTTCCAAGGTAATTTTCTTCTCAAAAGTATTATTGAAACTCTCTCAATTCCACTCTCTTAAAGTTTTCCTTACAATCTTTAATTTTGTGACAACCTTTAACATTTGGATCCTTCAACTTGCTCAGCCTTCCACCAATTTTCAATTTGATCTAAAAAACATGGGTGCTAAAACCGCATGCTTTTGCATTTGAAAGGGCATGTAGTCACTCTCTTGTCCCTTGCTATATCCAAATGAATTAGTTAATGATCTAAACCCACCCATGATAATATACAACACTCCAAACCTTAAGCAAATAAGCCTATATCTCCTCTCTAAATAAATCTATCTAGTTTTTCGGCTATGATACTGAAGCCTAATCTTCTATTCATCAAAGTGTAAGAACCATTACTCAAGTTAAGATCCATCAGTTGACACCATTCCATCTAATTCTCAAAATCTACTTGAGATTGAAGCTTTCTTACCACCCCACCTTTCTTTTCATTGCTTTGTGGGAAGACAATTAAATCCCCTTATATAATATGAAACTCATTTGGACAAGAGTCTAAATATTGCTCCATCTCATTCCAAGTTTCTATCTTTGTAATACATGCAGTTGGTTCATAATTATTAGTGAGAAAGAAATACAAATTTGATGTAAGGCTTCTTACTTTGTTGCTTATCCAAAATTTTCCTTCCATGATCTTCTCCACTAGAAGTACTTGAGGCCTCCATAAAATTGATAATCCACCTAACCCACCATAATATTCAACTATATCAATCCATTCTCCCTACTAATACTAAAATACTTTCCTCAAAAACTCTCCTTTAGTGATGGTTAGATCTGTTTCTTGCAAAAGAAAGATATCAGATCATGACACTTCCAGGTGGCGTTTCACCACGTGTTGTTTGTTAGGGGCATTTAAGCCCCTAACATTCCATGATATGATCCTCATTGTCCCTTGGGAGGGTATTTCCCTTCCCTAATGTAAAAATTCTTGTAATTTTAACTTGGCACTCAGCATCCTTATTCATGTTCCTCTTTTCTTGATTTGATTTTCTGCCAATTTTCTTTTTCTCCCCACAATCTGGAGTCTCTTTATTTGAGATTTTTTGTGATAACCCAAGCTTCCTTTGGTTTCCAATGGCTTTATTATTCTCAATTTAATTTAGTTTTTCCATCTCCTCGACAACCTCTCATTCCTCTTATTCCTCTCATTCCATTTTCTCTTCTAATGTTACTAAATCTTAGCCTCATTCCTTTATCAGGGATTCCAACCAGATCCCTAGCAATCACCAATGATGTAGCATTTACATCTAAATTATTTCTTCCTTATCCCTCCTTATGCTAAATTTCCATAGAATCATTGAGCTTCATTAACCTTCTACTTTACATGTAGTTCTCCCAAGCATGAAATATCATTCTCTCCATATTCTTGCTACTCTAAAAAACTTGTTTCCTTGAATAGTCCCCTTTCAAAATTTAGGGCTTTTGACCTCTATTGTTCATCCTTCGTGTTGCAACTATTTCCAACCTTAGCACCTTGATCTTCTTAAGAATTATTGATACTTTTGTTTTCCTCTTCTAAATCCCTAGCCCTGTTGAACTTTTTATTATTGAAACAACTCTCTTCTTCCTTTTTATAATTCTCATTAAAACTCCATAATTCTATTAAAATTTTCATTACCATAGATTGCCTCTATCTTTCATGTTGTGTGATTAACTAAAGTGGATTTTTCATTACCATAGATTGGCTCTATCTTTTATGTCATGCTATTAACTCTAGTGGATTTAATAGATCCTCCACTTTCCCATTTGTCATATGCTTTAATAAAGGTTCCAAACTCATTTCCAATATGATCGAAGAACTCTTTGCTTTGATATTCCATTGGATGGTCTACCAAGTGTAGCCATGTTAAAGTTCTCCCCAATTTTTTATTGTGGGGACTAAAATTAGGATCCCATTATTTTAAAAGAAATCTGCCTCGTTCATCATTAGAGGTCCACTTTGCATGATTTCTAATTTTTGATATAGTGAACTACATTCAACTACAAAAAAATCATTGGCCAATGCTCTGACTCTAATTTATTTACCCCAAATATTTTCCCACCATTCAATAAATTGTCGAGAATTTGTCGTATGTACTCATTTTATGAAAAAAGATCTTTCTTCTAAACACGCTTTAAATTGATCTAGCGTTTTTTGGGGGGATTACAAAAACTTTTCTGTTTACCATTTTCTTGGGCATGGTCTTCCTCTCAAGTCTTTACCCCTTCCCCTATTCTTGTTGCTAGATCCTCCTAAACCCAGTTGTAGATCTATTGCCTGTTCTAAAAAATATCGGGCCTAGGGTTTTCCTTAAATTTTTGGAAATTCTTTGGGCTTTCCTTAAATTTTTGGAAATTCTTTCTTTAGTGTCCCAATGGAATGGACTTCACACCCATGGTTGGACCAAACATAGATCCCTCCCTAGCATGTTGTTTAGATTGATCAAACTAATGGGTGCACCATTTTGTGTTGTAGTCTTATAACTTGCTCCAATCCTCCAGAAGTGTGCCTCTCCATTGTGCTTTGTTTTTAACTAAAAAAATAAATCTATATTTTCTTATCATATCATAGATATTATTAAACTCATACATTATTATATGATTATTGGAGGTCACCCTCTTAAATATTTTTGTGTTTTACAAATATGTCCAAGAAATATCATAACAAGTGGTAACAAAGCTATGATTTGGTCTAATATTTTTGTCTACGTTGTAACCTCCAATGTAAGAAACCTCTCTTATTATTGAAATATTAAATTACATAATTACATTAATCTCACATGTAAATTAAAATACATAAATTCAATTATCTCAAATATATATAGAATTGTGTCATGATAGTAAAATTTTGACAATTTATAAGTACATAAGCTCAAACATAGGTAAAATATGAGGAACTATTTCCTTTACAAGAAATCATAAGGTCGAATACAATAATACATAATGTACAAAGTTGAAGATAATCCTGACATGAGCTCTCAACATCTATCTCTCATGAGCACACCGTGGGTGAGAAAATTGTCAGAGTGCTTTTCTGGCCAACCAAAAAGCAATTATGATTCCCTAGATTTCTTCATAACTTGAAGAACTGTCAACCTTGCATGAGTACACCTAGCAAATCAAAACTAGTAGGGTGATGGAATCTAGTCCAACATAATGTATCTACATTCTATGATGCTAATGTGTCAACAGTATGATATGTAAGAGAGTGTAAAACATAAGGATTCAATTATAAGTATATACTAAAAAATAAAGCAATGAGCTTTAGCTCAAGCACTTTTTGATCCAACTACCGAAAGATAAGTTAAAGAAGAGATTATCTTTTCTCTTGAAACTTACCCTTCTCTTTGATCCGTATTTGACACCTTCCCAGCATACAAATAATAATAAACATAAAAAACACAACAATGTGTTGGAAGCATATGTTGATGTGTTTTTGTGGTTTTCATTGATGTCAAACTTAGTGTTCCAAAATGGAATTGATATGAAATGTCTATGATGCAAAGATATCTTGCTATGTTAGTGTTGCAAACATTCATTGTTTGTTCTCGAAGTGTTCGGGCCCAAAAAGTGGTGTTGACATTGTTTATTGTGGTTATCTTTGTTGGAAATAGTTTTGGTATTATAGATATTATTGTTCTGTGGTCCGGAAATATCTTTGTGTTTTTCGAGTGTTGTAGTAGTGTTTGTTGATGGTGTGATATTCTATGTTTGACCTATCCTTAGGTCTGGATATGAGTTATGGGAGATTGTTTGATGTGTTATGGGTCTCACTGTAGCATGTGGAGATCCAAATTTGAGTTCCTTGAATTGGAGAATATGTTTTGATTGTTAATTGCTTATACAAATGTGTAGTATGTGGATATGTTGTTGGTTATGTTATGGTGATTGAAGATCAGTGAAATAATTTCTGGGAGATGTCTTTTAGTCCTTTCTTTCTCCTAGAGTGGATCAACATGTGTATTTTTTGTTTGAAAAGTATATTTTGTTTCAAGCCAACTTGGTTCAAGCTTTGATGATCTATCTTGCATATTTACATGAAGTTTCTCGTCCATTTTATGCTAGTATCATGGAAAATGTATTCATGCAAAATATACAAAAGCTTCATGGAATTTAGAAAACTAGATGACAAATTTTAGTTACCTCAAAATTCCTAATTAAGTGAAAAAACTTGTCAATTTAATATGTAACATGGAATGATAAATGATTCATACAAAATGTTTTAGAATTGCTAATTATTGAGGGAAATACAATTTTGAAGGAGAAGGAAATCTTATTATCCTATCATGATATATTCCTAAGCATAACAAGGATAAGCACTTGGGGAATACTTAACCCTAACATAACTATTAGTTGATACACTAATCTCTCTTGACTAGGATAAAGGGACATGTCCCCACATCGTTAATCCTATAAATAAAGATAAGAGGTCTCTCCCATATTGTTATATCATCTTTCATGCATTGTTATTTGATAATTGAAGGTCTCCCTTGTTGAGCCCTTTAATTCCACTTCAGATTTAGGGCTAGTTAAAAGAGCTTCACAACTCAGGGATAATCATCCAATCTGAGCAATCCTTCATGGTGTAGAGGCTACATTTACTTGTCAAACCAAGGGTCATACAACTTGAAATGGGACAACACAATATGTTCATTATGAATTCATTCTAGGTTGTTATCTATGCTAATTACAAAGATTGTAGTAAATGAAAGTACAAGAAAATAATTACAAAGATTATTGCAATTGACAATGAAATGTCAAAGAAAGAGCAAGTGCAATGGAAACAAAATACGATAACAAGTAATCCTAATCAAAGCAATTGTAACAAGAACATCTACAACTTAACACTTATGCTATTTAATGAATTTGAATACTAATAGCTATAGGAAACTAGTAAGCGACTAAAACACTAAAAAGTTGTTATATGAAATCTAACAATAAACCGAACTAAAAAGATGTAACCAGAAATAGATATTCATAAATGAAACTAAAAGCAACAATGCCTCGAGTGGGGTTAGTTCTTTACTCTAATGGTTAAATTTTAGTCAATATTTTCATTAAATTTACTCCATAGGTTGCAATTTTTTAATTTTTAAAAAAAACTATGTTACATTTTTTGAGAACTTATAAAAAATTAGGTGGGGTTAATTCTTTAAATTTTATTGTTGCGCATAAAAGTATTCCTTGATTTAATGGTCCATATTTAACATCAAATTTTCTAACACCAAATACTTTCCTACCTTAATAAATCTTTAAAAAAAACAAAAAACATAAGCCATTGCCATCTTTAGGATTAGAGTACCTTTCTACTCATTCAAAATTCAAGGACCCATTTTATTTTCCACCACCTAAAATTGAGGAAATAATTCTACAAGGACATGAAAAATTGATACATTTCATTAAAGATAAATCGTTTGACCCATTTATAAAATCTTTAAATGAGGTTTTAGATAGGTTTACAAAGGAGTTATTATCAAAAATAAAAATAAAAAACATACTTAAAGTCATGGCATCTTTAGGATTAGAATACCTTTCTACTCGTACAAAATTTTAAGGACCCATTTTATTTTCCACCACCTAAAATTGTGAAAATAATTCCACAAGGACCTGGAAAAATGATACAATTCATTAAAGATAAATTGTTTGACCCATTTATAAAATTCTTAAATGAGGATTTAGATAGGTTTACAAGGAAGCTACTATCAAAATCAAAGTCCTGAGAGAACCAATGTGGGTACAACCCCAATACCAAATCAAAGGATAAGAGAACCATGTTGAGGTCAACAATTATACCTATCAATAATAAACATTCATAAATTTGATGTTAGAAATATAATTTTCAAAATTATAATATATCATATAGTGCCATGGTTGACATAGCCTTACAATATTTTGAATTAAGACCTTACCAATGGTACCGATGAAAAATGAGTAATAAACAAGGACAAATGTTTTGCTGAAAAGGATTTAGTAAATAACTAGGAACCTTCTATGAACAACCATGTATTGAAATTTATTTTACCGAACTAAAATATTTTAAACAATTAAGATCTCTAGTTGCATATAATGTTAAACATTTGAGATTGGCACTTCAATCTCCCAATGTGACACCTTACCAAAGGCTACAATTGTACATCAATGAACTTAAGGAACTAATTCAGTGTGATGCTTGTATGTTGGAACCTTGTACAATTAGGAATGCTATGCAACAAGCATTGAATATTGACAAATAAAACACCATCAAAGGTGAATTTCATGAGAGTAACTGACAACAATGTGACTAATCCTAATAACAAAAACATGGACAAATTCTTGAACCCAGGAGAAATCATTAAGCTCTCTCCTCAACAAGAAATAGAGAAAAGAGAGAAAAGCCTGAGTTGGAACTATGTTATTGAATATTCAAAGAGTCATAAGTGCTCTGATAATGAGAAAAAATAATGATTTTGAAAAAGAGGGAGAAATACTCACAAAAGAATCAAATATAAAACTTCATAATGAGGATTCCAAAGAGAATGAAATAACTAATATCTTCATGTGTGCATTGAATGTAATAAATACACCACAAACACTCAAAGTAATTTGTAATATTAACATTTAGAATGTGAAAGTGTCGGTGGATAGTGGTAGCACACACAACTTTATTGATGGAAGGCTATTGGGTAAGTGTACCAAGATGGTGACCAATAAAACAAACACCCTACCCAAAAAAAAACATCAACGTAATGCATATGGGTTATTATTTTTTCAAATAACCTATGTGCATTATGGCCAGGAAATCCCGAGCCATAATGCGTAGGCGGTTTTATTCATAAACAAATTGTGTACGCATTACTAATCAATTTAGTAACCCATACACATTTCTAAATGCAATATTAACGCGTATGCATTTTTCTGATTACAATTTTTGGGGGGGCTTGTCTAGGTCCATTTTACCCGCAACCCAGTCGAAAAACCCACAACAAGGAAAGCATTGTTGGCATAATTGGCATAACTGATGCAGATCAAGAATGGTGATTGAACCGGTAAAGGATTGTTTGTGATGACATTATGATGAAGAGATTGAGATTGTATGATCAAATGACTTTGATCAGTTATTTGTGTTGTCATTGATGGAAACTAATGTTTTCTATGTTGTATTTTGTCATATAAGTCTTTTTGGTCTACCAAAAATGTCTTACTGGTATTATAGATAGTGAACTGGGAATTAGGACCTTAACTAGTAAACGAGGAGATTTTTTGATTTGATATTGTGATTGGTGATGATTGATGTGTTGCAGTTTGGAATGTGAGCTTGTATCATTGTAATATGTATTTGATCAGAACTGCATCATATTTTGGTCATCAGAAACCATGTTTATGATTTCCATTGTATTTTTGCTAGGGTTTAAGAAGGGTTTTAGGACCGGTAAAGAATTCTCTTAACTGGTAATAATTTTTGGTTTGGCAGTGATTTGCATCAAGTTCAAATGTTGGCGATGATGTTGCACAAACCGCATGAAGTGTTTGGAAGATGTTTTGGCACATTTGGTAAGCAAAGTTCCTGGGAATGTGCAAAGTGCTTAGTGGAATGAGCTAAGGGTTTGACTTTGTATCAGATCGAGATGCGATGATCATTCAATGGTTGTAATTGATTTGTAATTGATTGTAATAATCCATATGATGATCAATGATGATTTGTGATGATCTATGTTATAAGTCTTAGGGTTTTGTAACCGACTAAGTTGTAAAGGTTATTTGTGTCGGTAAAGTTGATGTTTGGAGTGTCGATGGTTTTGAGAAAAGTGTGAAGCCAAACTAGAGTATGAGATCTACCTGAGTGTAGCAGATTTGGAACTTAATTAGATCTGATCAAGCAAGCAGTTAAGTGTTGTACCCAGATCATTTACTATTGTTCTCTAACAATTGCAGCAACTAAAATCCCTTCACTAGGTAGGTCCTAACAGGCCTTACATTGTAAATCCCTTAACCGGGTAGCTTAGCATCTGAGTGTTAAATCCTCTTGCGAGGTTGATCCTAACAATTCATAGCTCCTAACAAGGCTCATTATCAAAATCACTTAACTGGGTGACTCCTAACAGGGCTCATTATCCAAATCCCTTAATTGGGTGACTCCTAAGAGGGCATCATTATAAGCTTCTAATAGGGATTGGCTCCTAATAGGGTGCATTCTGAAAGAGTGCAAAATATTTGTGGGTACCAATTCTGGTGCAGGAGCAGCAAGTTGAGTAAAAACCTTCATTTTGTTTTTGAGTAATTCATGCTTTTATGTTTGTAAGGTCTTGTGATAGGTTTGTGATGTTTTTTTAGGTTTTTGTGTGTCTTTTCAAGTGGTTTTGATCTTATTTTGTGCTTGAGAGATCAAGTTTTGTCTTTCTAGCCTTGAGTTGTCAAGTTTTGCCTTCTAGGCCAAAAATGGGTAAATTTGTGAGAAGTGCCTTATAGGATTAGGAATGCTTGTGAAAGAATTGAGACATTTTGTTAAAGTGATTTCAATCATGTTTAAGTGTTTAAGAGAGTTGGTGTAGTGAAGGGGCGTAAAAATGTCATTTTGTGCAACAAAAGTTGCTCACCTTGTTGAAAAGTTGTCATTTTAAAGTAAAAAATGTACAAAAGAAATCCTATAGCTATATGTCCATATAGGACATCATAACTAACTCACAAAACCTTTAAATATACCACCCTCTTCCTTGTATAGGGTTGGCAGATGTGAAATCAAAGTCATTCTCAATAAAAGAAGTGCAAAATTCTGGTTTTTATGGCAATTTGAACTTGTTTAGATGTACAGTCCATACTAACCTGACTTCTTCCATACTATACTTGCTAAGAAGTGTTTTAGATGTTAATTCAAAGAAATTAATGTAATTGGCTCTTTGTGCTTGCATTGAGAAGAGAGTTGAATTTATTTATTTCAGTTTTGCTACTTCTCTGCCCTGTCAAGGGTTTGTACTTCATAATGGGTCAAATTGACTAAAACCCTCATTGGGCTCCCATGGAGGGACTTGCTCAAGTGGATGTGAATCTGTATAGTGTATATATATTCTTATTTGACTATGATTATGCACAAAGAGTTTGTGTGAGTTCATACTAGACAAGTTAAGTGAGTAACTTGACTAGTAGATTGAATAATGAGAAAAATGTTGTTCTCAAAGTCTATTTGAGCTAACAACATTTAAAAGAGGTCTGCACCTTTCCTATGAATGATTCGAAACAAGTTGGAGCTCCATGAGAAACTATCTTACCCTTGAAATTTGAATCAAACTGTTAGGACAACGAGTTCCCGGTTTTTGGAGATTTAAGTCATTTTGGTATCAAACTTATCTTTGAAGCTTTTCATACATGAAGACTTAGCCATATTTGTTTAATACAGAGTTAACTTATTGTTTGAAGATTTATTTATACCATGGTACAGGCAGTTTTGAAGTTCTAACCCACTGTTATGCAGCAAAGACAGTGGAAAGCAGGGAAAATAGTGAATTTGACTGTTTTTGTCACCTTCTACAGCTAGCATGTGAAGTGTTTGGAAAAATGACAAATGGTAATTGTTTGAACAATGTTCTCCAAGGTGTGGCAGGGTCTATCTATCAGTTTAGGGCCTTGTTTTGTGAAGGAGTTGTGTAACTAACATTGTAAGCTTGAAAACCCTCTTGAGACCCTATAAAGGTGCCATAAATGGTGGACAATCCTTATTTTGCCTTGGTAGTGGTCTAAACCATGAAAATCAATTAGTTTGGGGGTTTTTTGAATGTTCCAAGCTAACTTCCATGGTGGGTTAAAGCATCATTGTCTCCTACAAGCAATTTTCATTCAATTAGCCCTTCACGGGCTAGTAGCTTTTTTTAGGCCTTTTACACACAAAACATGGAACCCGATTACCTTGAGCTTGTTGGGTTTTGAGAGATTTTTGAAGGACAATCCAAAATAGTGAAGAAACCTCAATAAACCTAGTAAGTTGGGTTTGAGTAGGTTAATCAACAAAGCCAAAACAACAAGATGAAGCAAGTTCTTGAACAAAACCTTTACCTAGCTTCCTAAACCACTTGGAGGATTTTATAATGTCAAAGAACAGTCAGAGTAATGCTCAAAGGACAAAGGCATGTGTTAGAAATAATGTAATGGTTGAACATAATGAATAGTGGATGAGTAAGGGTATGAGCTCACTCAAAAAGGGAGGTTGTTTGGGAATTTATGCATGAGATGCTTAGCATTATAAACTCAAATTGATTTTGCAAACATATATAACAGTCACAAATAAGCCTTTTGGAAACCAATTGAACCATTAGACCTAATTCACCTCATTGAGCACTTTTCTAGCAAACTCCCTATCAAATTCCCATCGTGGTTTTTCCCTATTTGGGTTTCCACGTGAAAAACATGGTGTTCATATGGTGAATGTTCTTATGTGTTATTATGTTTATTTTCAGTTAATGCATGGTAAATGAACACTTAATGTGCAAACATGTTAAATCAGTTCAGCAGATGATTAGCAGTGGTTATTGGTACTGGTAAAGAGTTTATTACTGCTTTATGATTGAGTTGATGAAGTTTTAGAAGGTTAACTTTTAAAGTTTGAAATTGTTGTTAATATTGATTTGCCCCCCCTTTCAATATTAACTAGATCCTCTAAGAATAACAAGCATAGTGCCCAAAACCTAATTGCGATTTGAGAGCTATAGGCCAAAAAAATGCCACGTCGTCGCAGAGTTAAGATTACGATCTATTCATGATTTTTTTTGTTTCCTATGTCAAATTTCACTATAGTTTTATAGTTTTTCATTGATTTAATTTAATTTTGTAAATTTTATATCAAATGATCAACAAAACAACCCCCATCAAGGGAACATTCCCCGTCAACAAAATATGCCCTGTAATCCTCCTAATCCATTGATAACCCCTTTCCAAACCACACAAGAGAATTTACTAGGTCATTTAACACAAAATAGGGTTATCATTACCAATCTTGTGGCTAGGTTGAAAGCATCAAAAGACCAACACCATGAAAACCTTCCCCGAGCCCTAGAAACAATGGTGGATAGTGTTAACAAAAATTTAAAACAGGTAAGTGAATAGGATGCATATAAAAACTCATGTCACAACTTTTATGCCCAGGGTCTATCATATGATGTCGTAAAGAACAAAGAAAAAAGTAAACCACAAATATGTGCCCTTTTCACCAATCCCCAAACCTAGGAAACCCTGCCTCTTAATTCAAAGAGGTTTCCTATACATTGGTGTAATCACATTGCCATGAAAACAAAATTTTGGGATAGGTGATGGATGGTCTTTGACCAACCTCCGTGTAATAACTTTGAGGTGCCTTTGTATTTTTTGAGGAAACTATACTATGAGTTCATACTCCATGAGCTCCCTAATTATTTTTATACGAGGGAGTTCCAGGCCAGAGGTGGAGGCTCTGCCCAAGATAGACCAGAGGCTCAACGTGTACAAAATGTTCAAAATCGGGTTCCACGTGCTCTGAAACCCTTGGTGCATGTGACGGTCCTTGTATCCCTGAAGGAGTATATGGAGATGGAGACTCTTTAGGTAGCTGCATCATTGACCAACACCATTATCTAACATGGGACGTAGTTGTCACATCCTCTTGGCCTAGATGATAGTGCAGGAGCCCACGATGGTGCTACAACTATGCCACATACTGGTGGCATGCCCAACGATCACTAGTGCATTACCTACTTTGAGGTATTATATGGGGTAGATGGCATTGGATGATTCAAGCTACCATCAGTGCACACGTTGTGGGGCCAGTTGCAAGGTTGGTGGTCCAGATGACATGGTCCTCACATATGACCTTATGCAATAGGTCTATGGTAGTCAAGTATGTTGATTTGAATTTATAATGTTTTATTTAGTAAATACTTTAAATTTTCAAGTGTAAATAGATACTTAATTATAGTTCAAATTAAAGTAATGCAAACATAATGCATTTCAAGATGTAGCAAATTTGGGTATGTAATCCACCCCACCTATCACAACTCCTGCACCTATATCACCATCAGAGGTAAAAAAAAATTACAATTCATGTCAAAATAGAATAATACCTTTAACTTAAATTAATGTTTTAGAATTCATATTATTTGTCTAATGTATATTTGTGTGGGGTTTGATAGGTGTTGACTATGGACCAACTTTCACAGGTTCATGATGCCACAACTATGACCATTTCATTTGGCCTAGAGAGCTATATGGTATTCTTATTTGCACATATATTGTTTATAGTTTTTTATTGAACATGCATCTCATTTGAATTTTAATTAGTTAACTTTATGCTAACATTATATGTTTGTGTATATTAATTATGTTATTCTTTTAGGGTATGTCACCTATAGATGATATTTCTCCTTTGCAAAGGACATACTCAAAGACGCCCAAGCAAAAAAAGGTAATTGAGCACAATTTTAATCAAGATACAATAGTTTTAAGAGCCTACACGTGTTATTGTAGCATGATTTAGATTTTATTTTTTCAAATTATTATGATTATGTACATGTTAATCTAGATTGACTGAGTCTAACATCTTTTGTCTTGTGCATGTACAACGATGACTATGATTTTTTACAACAATGATGGATGCATTTGATGATGCATTGGAAAAAGAGATGCAAGATATATTTTTAAAATTTTCTCAAGTTCATGTTTATATGCACATGTGCATTCATTGTATCAAAATCTTATCATTTTACATGTATAAGGAATATCATTTTACATGTATAGGGAATATCGACCCCTCCTAGGACAACAAGAGAACCATCAAACCCTTTGGGTAACATTTATTCTATATTATAAATATTTGTTTAAATATAGAAGTAGATATATATTTATAGTTTACATTGACTTGTATTAATTATATTTTAACTGGTGTAGCCACCTTCATGATTTGAGCATAGCACGGATCCTCTACCTAGGTAATTTCATAAGACTCCTGTTAGTCAAAGAGGTCAAAGGGGATCATCGTTTGTTGAATGAATCTCAACAAAAAAAACCACAACATGAGGTAATGAACAATTTAATTGTACGGAAACAATAGTACACTATAGTTATTTTGATGTTAATTTGACAACTATAAATTATTATTGACCTATAATGTAAGAAACCCGTACACGTTCTTATTATAAAAATACCTCGTACGGGTTATTGACAATATAGACAAAAGGAGGGGAGCATTGCAATGATTGTATATAGTGTAAATAACATGTACACGGTTTTTCCATTGGATACATGGGTGTATAGTGTAGGAAACCTGTATGGGGTATCGACACTATAGAAGAGGGGGGAGTAGTGGAACATATTTAGTCAAAAAAACCTGTATGGGCTATTGACCCTATACACAACAAGAAAAGAGAGAAAGAGGGAGAGAGGGAAAGAGAGAGAGAAAGAGAAAGGGGGGTGGAGAGAATGAGAGAGGGAGAGGTAGAGAGAGAGAGGGAGAGAGATAAATAAAGAGGGAGAGAGGGAGAGAGATTGAGAAATAGGAAGAGCGAGAGAGCGATAGAGAAAGAGGGACAAAGAGAGAGGGGGGGAGGGAAGGAGAGTGAGATAGAGAAAGAGGGAGAGAATGAGCTAGAGAAAGAGGGAGAGAGGGAGATAGATAGAAAAAGAGGGAGAAAGATAGAGGGGGATAAATTGAGAAAGAGGAAGAGAGGGAGAGAGATATAGAAAGAGGGAAAGAGTGCGAGAGAGAAGGGGGTGGAGGGAAGGAGAGTGATAAAGAAAGAGGTGATGAGAGCTACCTATGTCATATTTTATACTATATTTTAATCCATTTCATACCCATTTCCATTCTATATCACCCCATTTTACCACTTAATGTTTCATATGGTAAAATATATATAAGTAATATTTGATATAGTTTCGAGGTTAAAATATGAAAAAGAATTGGCTATTTTCACTGATGAGCATTGCTGCTTTGCATTATGGAAATATATTTATTAACATGTTCATTTATGGATGTAGAACTTCCTATCGCTTTGTGGACAGTAACTTCTATATATGACTATTTGGCCAACAAGTTATTTATACCATCTTTTCAAGATAATTTTAAAAATCCAAGTGATGCTAAGTGTGTTGTTATTTCTATCATCTTTTATCGACCATTTCTGGCATGCTAGCAGTTTCATTATTCAATGACGTGGGCTTATGATTTTGTTCTTGTTTACGTTGTTGTTTATAGCAACTCTACTTCCACTATCTTGGGCTATTGTACCTATACAATACTCCCCTTGCCACATAGTTTAGCCACCTCATAATTTTTGTTAAGCTTGCTTGTGTGAAAGGAAAATCTGCCAAACTATTGTTTCCTATTTTCGCTTGTTGTTTGTAGCCAACAAGTAAGGTTTCACATGAACATTTCCATCGTGGATATTAAAATAAATTATGAAGGAAGCCTTTATCACATGAAGGAGAAACTCCTAGTATAGTTGTTTCTTGTTTTTGTTCACTACTGTAACAAGATAGTTTGTATTTTTGTATTTGTGGCCAAGGGTGAAGATGTCTAAACAAACTCAATCTATTATTGTACATGGTCATTCAAACTACACACACACACACACACACACATATATATATATATATATATTGAAGGAACTCTTTCTTGTATTAAATTTATGAGGAATCAAATATTGTTCTATTGGTTCAACAAGCGTAATCAAGTTTCTTCTATCCACTGTGCGAACTTGGAGCAAGGGTCCACTCCTTGGGAAGCACGATGAAGTTTTATTTTTTGCATTTGGTTTGCCTTTATTTTGGTTTGGTTTGGTTTCAGTACAACTTTGAATTATTTTAATACTGTTATTCATCTTTGATAGTCATGTCATTTAATTCTCAACATTTTAATTAAAGGTTGGTTTGACATTTCATTAGTCTTGATTTCAGCATTTTAATTTGATGGTGTGGTTTTTTTCTTTGTTAATTAATTGCTATTGCTACTGTCGTAGTTGCAGTTACTGTCGCTAGGAAGTGGCAGTTCTTGTCACAAGAATTGCTTTCGTTTGATATAGATTTGTTTTGTGTGTTGTAGCTGCATCCATCCCCACTTGACTCATTATCTTCATCTCTTGAGCAGATAACTACTATACCTTTCATCAGTCTATGGCCCCAGATTGACATCTTTAGGTACAAACTGAGGGAATATGCATGAATCCAAATTGAGTTTAAACAAGAGTTAATCTAAACCATAATTTTACCATATAAGATGGATAGTGAAAGAGGGAGAGAGATATGACCCCTTGGGACACCACATGACCCATTAGGACATCATATTGTCCTAAGGGGTTATATGGTATCATAATGAGTCACGTTGTGTACGAGGATGTTAAAATGGGTCATGTCGTTTACTGTTAATATAGAGAATGATGGAGAGAGGGAGAGAGAGGAAGAGAGATGGAGAAAGAGGGAGAGAGGGAGGGAGAGGGGAGAGAGGGATGGAGAGAGAGGGGGAGAGAGAGGGAGAGAGATTGAGAAAGAGGAAGAGAGATAGAGAAAAGGGAGAGAGGGCGAGAGAGAGGGGGGTGGAGGGAAGGAGAGTAAGATAGGTAAAGAGGGAGAGAGGGATAGAGAAAGAAGGTGAGGATGAGATAGATAACGAGGGAGAGGAGATAGAGAATAAGGGAGATGAGATAGAGAATGAGGGAGAGGAGGAGATAAATAACGAGGGAAAGAGATAGAGAAAGAGGGAGAGCAAAAGATAGAGAAAGAGGGGAGAAGGAGATGGAGAATGAGGGAAAGAGGGAGATAGATAGAAAAAAAGGGAGGGAGAGAGAGGGAGATATATTGAGATAGAGGGAGAAAGGGAGAGAGATAGAGAAAGAGGGAGATAGAGAAAGTGGGAGATAGAGAGGGGTCTTGTGGGGTCACAAGGGGCCTCACATCTGTTGGAATACCATACGACCCCATATGACACCATTAAGACATCATATTGTCCTAAGAGGGAGAGGAGGAGATAGAGAATGAGGGAGAGGAGGAGGTAGAGAATGAGGGGGAGAGGGAAAGAGACACAAAATGAGGGAGATAGAGAGAGTGAGGAAGAGAGATAGAGAACAAGGGAGAGAGGGAAAGAGATATATAACGAGAGAGAGAGGGAGAGAGACATAGAATAAGGGAGAGAGGGAGAACAAGGAAGAGAGATAGAGAATGAGATAGAGAATGAGGGAGAGAGGGAGATAGACAGAGAAAGAGGGAGATAGAGAGAGGAAGAGAGAAAGAAAGGCAAAGAGAGGGAGATATAAAACGAGGGGAGATGGAGAGAGAGGGAGAGAAGGAGAGAGAGGGAGAGAGGGAGAGAGAGAGAGAGAGAGAGTTAGAGTGGGGTGGATTGAAGGAGAGTGAGACAGAGAAAGAGGGAGAAAGGGATAGAGAGAGAGGTAGAGGAGGAGATGGAGAAAAAGGGAGAGAAGGAGATAGAGAATGAGGGAGAGAGATAAAGAGGGGGAGCGAGGAAGAGAGATAGAGAAAGAGGGAGACGAGGAGATAGAGAAAGTGGGAGAGAAGGAGATAGAGAATAAGGGAGAAAGCAAGAGAGATTGAGAAAGAGGGACAGAGAGAGAGATCTCCATGTGTGTGTGTGTGTCTCTCTCTCTTTATCAAATTCCCTCCCCCCTTGTGTGTGTGTATCTCTCTCTATCAACCTCCCTTCCCCCTCTTTCTCCATCTCTCTCCTTCACTCTCCCTATCTCCCTCTTTCTCTATTCCTCCCTCTCTCTCAACCTCCCTTCCCCCTCCTTCTCTATGTAGATATATGAATATATGTATGTGTACTTATATCAAAATATGTGTACTTATATGAATATATTCTAGGTTAACACATGTGAATTTTAATGAACATAACCTGTACACGTTATTATGGAAATAAAACCACGTACGGGTTATTATTACGTTGAAAAGCTCGTATATGTTAGTATATAGAGTAATAACACGTATGCATTATTTGAATATTAAAAAATTGTCCGCATTTTGCCTTGTACTTAGCCTTGGATAACAAGGTTGAGGCTTGGGTTCCTTGTTTCCCTCTTTTTTACGTGTTTTCTTCTTCTAATTTGGTTTCTCAACTTCATCATCATCTGGTTTACTTGTTATTGAGTGGGTTTTGTAAAATTGCCACCATAATTTCATCCATCTACTAAGCTTTCTAACCATATAACTTTTTAAAAATTTGAACAATGTTAACATATTAATCTTGAATTTCTTTTCCAGTGTCTCCAGAGTTCTTAGAGACAGATGCGTACCATTTTTTTTAATAACTTTTGATGTACTTATCCAAATTTGAAAAAAAATATATATTATTGTTCTACACTTCATTTTTTATGCTTAAATTTTTTGACTATTTTGGTGCAAGTTATGTGACGCGCACAAATAGGTACCTGATTTTTTAGGATGCATTCACTTTGAAAAATCATAAAAAAAATACTCAACAAAAAATTATAAAAAAATACACAACTTCTAGTGCTCTCTCTTAACTCTCTCTTTCTACTAGAGGGTTTTTTAAAATACTAAATGCAACTATACTATAACTTTTTTGATGTGCATGTCAAACACTATGTTATGTTTTGCTGAAAAAAACAGGGACACTTTTGTGTTTGCTCAAGATTTGACCCACTTCCAATTTAAAAAACCCTTAGTAGTTTAGAAACTAGATTTAGAGTACTACAATCTTTGTTTTTTGGGTATCTTCAAATTTTGAGTGGACGAGTCTCAAATTGCTCCTCCAAGTTCAGGTTTAGCTAATTTCAGAAAAAAGGTGTCCACTTAAACCCCCTTTTTTCACCATCTTGGTGCACTTACCCTATCTCATGAGCTAAATTATTTTGTCTATCTAGACTCTAATTTTTCAAGTCATGATACTCGATGGAAAGCAACTTTGTTGTGGCAATAGATACCATCACATGAAAATCTCAATAAGAAATTGTAGATGTATAAAAATGACCATATTCCTAAATGAATATTTTATGTTCATTTCTCTATTTAATTAAATCCAATTTAATTAAATTACCCACATTCCTCTGTTTTATTAAGTAAATTACTCAATTTATTTAAATAAAATTCACTATACCCATTTAATGAATAAATCATTTTTATTTAATTAAATACCCCCTATCCACTTTTAATTAAATTCAAATTTAATTAAATAGTTATCCAAATTGAATAAATCTAATTTATTTAATTTCTCTAAATTGCAACCAAATTGAATAAATCATTTATTTCAATTAAATCCTATTATCCCTCCATCCACTTGCAAAATCCTAAACTTCTTTCTAATCCCTTCTAGAATCTTCTAATAGCTTCTAATTAGCCTAACCCCTCCTCTAAACTTTGTCACATCCCTAAGCAAAGGGAAGTCACTTCTCAAAACCTCAAAGTCTTTGATAACCATTAAAGGTTTTCAACCTTCAACCACTTAAATCCTCAAATTCTTTGATAGCCATTAAAGGCTTCCAACCTTCAACCACTAAATCCCCCAAAGTCTTCAATAGCCATTAATGGTTAACTCAAACCCTCTTACATGGTTAAAACATTTGTTTTAACTCAACCTTCACCCAACCCAAGGGTCTCATTAGGACTTTAATGCTTTGACCATGATTATCTCTTAATCATTTGCACAAAGGTTTATCCTTGGATTAACTCTTAATCTAGTGGGTAATCCTAACTTAGACTTGACCCTTACCCTCTAGATAACCATGAGGTCTTCTCAGGCCTTTAATGCCTCCAACCCCTTCTCTCAACCCAACCCTATGTTGACACTTGTCACCATTTCATTGGTGCAAATTGTACACATGGATCCCCAACTTTCAAACTCAACCCTTGATTGAATCTTTCAATCCTGACCATCCATTGCTCTGTTTTTGCTATAAATAGAGCTCTCATTCCTCCATTTGAATAACAATCCAAATTTGTAGTATCACACTTATGCTCAAATACATTCAAGCTTTCATATCATTTTCATGCTCATCATTTTAGCCTCTTTGAAATCAGGAATTAGTCTAAATATGCATGTTTAGAATAATTTCTTTATCATTTAGCTCAATTATAGAGTAATATATCATGTTAGGATAGTATTCATACTAATCTTGTCATCTTATCATTTAGTTTATTGCCTTTCAAGATCATGCATAGCTTAGGATGCATTTCATCCTAAAATCTATCAAAGCATCCCTCGTTCTTGCATTTGACATCCCTAAACCATTTTGCTCAGTGATCTGAGAACAAAAACATTGGTTTGAGGGACATTGTGAGATAGAGAACCATGGGACCCACCTTGGAAAGATGAGTAATACATTATTACTCCATAGCTTGGATCAAGAAGTCCTTTGTGTGTGTGTGTGGATAAGTCATTTTTAACAATATTTTCACATATTGAGTTTTATCAGCCCACTTTTCTCGCATACATTTCTGGCACCCACCGTGGGGCTCGACCCCAAATATCATATCGGTTTTTGAAACTAACCTCTTTTGCAGGCACGTGGGAAAAATGAATTAGCGCGTTCAAATGACTGTTTAGCGCATCCAGTAAACAGCGTATCGCATCTAGCCCACTGTTCAACACGTGGAGTCTCTACTATAGCGCGTAAAGTCCTTTATTTAGTGCATGACCCCCACTAAAACTTTTCCTGTAGGTCTCAGCATGGAAGAAAAACAGAGTAGCGCATCTAAAAAATCTATTAGCGCTTCTGGTCTGTCAGACAGCGCATCCTGTTTACCATATAGCGCATTAAGTTCATCAGCTAGCGCATAAAAAGTATCTTTTAGCACATCAAATCAGTAATTTTCCTGCAGGTCTCAACACGGGAGGAAAATAGAGTAGCGCATCCGGAACACAGTACAACGCATAAAGATATTGTTTTAGCACATCAAAAATATATTGTAGCGCATACAGTCTGTTCTGTAGCGCATCACAGACAAAAAAAAAAAAATTCAAATTATAACAGCAATAGAATTTAGACTTGTAGAAGTCCACCAAAATCCAGATTTTCTAACTCATGGATTGCAATTTTGCAGGATTCTGATGGTTTCTTACAGGTGGAGTGAGAAATTTTCTTTAAACGATTTCTTTTGTTGACCACCAAAACATCGAATTTACTTTGTTGACCAAAATTCCTTTTCATAGATCAGAAAATCATTGGTTTGAATGGATAAAATAAACACCATGTTTTTGTGGAGCAACATCTTCACATAGATTTTAGCAAATCACTGAATTGAAAGGATAAAATAAACCTCTCCCCTTAACTGGGTGATCAAAAATCCAGACCACTCTTACAACTTTCTTTATTTCAAGCAATAAAACCTTTAGCAGGCCTGCCTTCCCGAGGAGTTGCAATCAACTCTTAAAGCCGTTTTTGGCCGGTGTCAAGGGAACGACCTAAGTGGGGAACGGCTTTGATGCCAAGAATTCCAACCCACTATAATCAAATGTGGAAAGTGACGAAAGTCCTTTTCAATAGTTGCGTGCAGTGATTAGCCTTCCCCCAGTATCCTTGAGATACATAAAGCCTTTGTTCTAAAGGTTGGGAAGCCTCCTGAAGGAGTTTATCACTAACGGCCAAACAGGAAGCTTGATTACGAACCATAGAAATAGAAACTTTGAACCGAGTCAGTAACCAGACATTTATAACATCATAGTGCAAGGGTGGGGAAGAATCTGCCCCCAAGATAACTACTCAACTGTGAAACGATTCACTTTGAGTTAATTTCTGGCAAAAGGCAAAAAAAGGGTGCCCTCTAGGGGGTGACACGGTTGTTTGAGCTGACAGAGTATCGAGACTAGTGGGCTATAATGTTATTTATGACCCTTGACTAAAGAGTCTATCTGAAGTGTATTACTTGTATCAAAAATCTGTTAAAACATTGAGGATTTGAACACATCCTCGCAGAACGTACACTTTTTGTTAGATTAGGCAAAATGGTTATACTTTTTATGTCGTGTTTGCATTTATTACTTCAAAAGAATCATCCATAAAACTTGAAAAATTTGCAACAAAATTTTAAAATTCACAAAAATCGACCAAAGGAAAAATCAGGGCAGTTTAGCGCATAAGAGCAACCTCTTAGCGCGTGGAATACTTCTGTTAGCGTATCCAAACCACTAGTTAGCGCGTTGGTTCAATACAGTAGCATTTTATCTCACGGCAAAATAGTGTAAAATCCTTTAGCGCGTCAGAAAAATAGTCCAGTGTGTGGAAGTAACAGCTTAGCGTGTGAAGACCAAACATTAGCGCATAAAGTCCAACAGTCAGCGCGTCACAGACCCAGGATAGCGCATAGCTTTTTCAACAGCCGGAAAAACAATTTTAAAAATCCCAAAACTTTAGCGCGTGTCTGGGGGCAGCCTAGTGCGTGTGCTTGTTATTTTAGCGCATAGAGGAATTTCAGTAGCGCATATAGACTCTGTTCTAGCACGTGATCCAAAATAGAAAAACAAAGAGCAAAACCGGGAAAATTTTTGAAATTTTCAAAAACGTTTTTTTTCATCAACATCATCTTTCATCAAAACAGAGTGACAAACAAACCATTAAAACTATTTCTCAAGCTAAATTTGTGTCAAAACAAACGTTGTTAGAATCCGAAACCAATTACGCCATAAAGGATGTCTCTCCTATCATAATCCAGAAATTTCATCATCAGTATCAACAAAATCCTTTACCATCTTAAGAATTTTTATCTCAAAACACTTGTTTAAGAATCTCAAATTGTCAAATCAAGTTTCCAGATTAGGAGGCTTTTAATCCATATCATTTGACACGCTTTGTCGTGAAGGGACATCTAAACCTTCACTTTGATAGAGCAAGATTTGAAATTTTTAAAAACAAGAATCAACTGAATCCAAAACCAATCAAAGGAAACCACTGATTACTCATGCATGACTAATCCTCATATTCTGAGAAGAAAGAACCTTTATCGCAACATCACATTGAAGAAACAACAACCTAGTTTTGCCAAATTCATCAAGAGAAACAAGTTCTTATACATTAATCGTCAACTATTCAAATCTCATCAGGTATTCTTTCATCACGTCAAACGTTATATTCAAAAAAAATCTAGCGAATTTGATAAGGAACCCTTGAAAACAAGAGCATACTGTCAAAAGTTTGCTTTTAATCAAACCATAAACCACAGCGGAAATATCAATCCAGCATTCTTGCCCGACGAGTGCATCACGTATAACACATCTCAACCAGAACCACCCACCCCAGAGCAACACATCAAAGAGGATTTTGTCCCCTTTGTCACCAAAAGTTTCTACTAAAATGCCTGTTACTCGCTCTCAAAGCAACAAACAAAGCGAGACACACGCAGAATCAAGTATGAATCATAGATTGTCAAATCCCTTTGAAGTTCCACAATCGGAAGAGCCTGAAATTACTGAAGCACTTCTCCAAGAATGTCAGGAAAACCCTTCATTCCAAAATCTCGTAGAAAGGCTCATAGAGAATGACAAAGAAAAGTATCTGCTCATGCTCACAAGTAAAGGTGTTAAACTTCTCGAAGATTTAGACTTAAACATCTTTAAAATGAGATCTCAACAATATGCATACCAAGAACAACAAAGAGAAGAAGAAACTTGTAACTTTGAACAACACGTACCTGAGCAACACATTCCAGAACAACGCATACCAAAAATGCGTATACCTGAACTAGAAACACCAGAGCAACATATACCATTCACCACACCTTTTCAGCTAAGAACAAATACAAGGGAATAACTTTTCCCTCATGAAGAAAGTATACCTTTAGCTGCCCTTACTCAACAAATGCAAATGTTGCAAAGGCAAATACAGGATATGCAACAAGGGACAATAGTGCGGTACTCTTTGAATGCAATCTATCCTTATCCATTTGACAGAAGATTGAACATGGTGCCTTTTCCTCCAAACTCAGACATTCCCAAATTTGATAAATATGATGGGAAAAGTGATCCCCGAGATCATGTTCGAGAATTTTGCACACTAAGCCTTGAATTTGCTCATGATGACACCTATTTGATGAGGTTATTCCCCAAAAGCTTGGGTGGGCAAACCATGGAATGGTTATCCAAAATTACACTGCCTGTGAGATCATTTGATGAATTGGTTAACAAATTCATAACCCACTATTCCTACAACATCCAACATGCCATAACCATGCTAGATGTTTGCAACACCAAACAAAAGAACAATGAAACATTCATGGTGTTCCTTCAACGTTGGCGACGCATGGTCTCCTGAAATCCTTGAGATATTCCCGAAAAGGAGAAAATGGAAATCTTCATCGATAACTTAAATAGTGAAATGAGTTACAGACTAAAACTTCAATGCATACCATCTTTCATTAAATTGATTGAAAATGGCATTCAAGTGGAAGAAGCTTGTGTCAAAAAGGGAACCCTCAAATTTTACATGAAAGGAACAAACTCATCAAACTACAATAACCAGAACAACACCAACCTTGACAAATCTCAATTTTGGACCCGAAACAAAAATGAAGGCAACAATGAAACACATGATCCCAAATCTAAACAACCAGTACTTGCATTATCTGGAAATCCTCAAAATACGAAAAATCCTAAAAATGCTAATCCAAATGCTAACACATATGCACAAAACACTGATCAAGGACAACTCAACACAAACAACACCAATGATACTCAAAGCAAAAACATGAATCCAGGACCTAACAACAATACACGCAAAACAAATAATTTCCAAAAGCATATCTTCACACCACTGGGACAATCATTAGAATCTGCATTCAGAGAACTTTTGGCAAACAAAATTCTTTCTTTGCCTCCAATCAGCAACTATGAACCCCCAATCAAACTACCTTGGTGGAATGATTTACACTATTGTGATTTCCATCGCAACAAGGGTCATAGAACAAACGAGTGCATGAGATTGAAACACATAGTACAGGACATGATTGATCGAGGTGACTTAACGGTCGATGGTCTCAAAACAAATGGTGATCACAGAGCCTTCAAAAATCCTCTCCCAAATTACAACAAAGATGGAGCATCAACTTCAAATGATACACATGGAGCTCATATTAATCACATCTACAACAACACCATCAACCACATATCAGCTGAAGATCATCAAGTAAATGTCATCACCATCCGAGATCAGCGTGATCATGAATCTATCAATGTAACAACTCGAACTCATAAATATGTCTTGAAAGGACATACTGCACCTACAACTACCACACCAAAAATCCAATATGACTTGGTTAGCCAACTACGTAAAACTCCAGCACAGATATCTATACTAGAATTTCTAAAACTATCACCAAGGCACAAAGACATATTAGAGCAAGCGTTATTAGAAACCAATGTACCTCAAAATTTGGATATAGACAGATTTCAAGCCATGGTCGCCCATATGACTGGACCTCATAACCTCACCTTTTCCGAACATGACGATGTTTCCTTAATCCATCCGCCTAATACTCCTCTCCATATCGAAGTAATTGTTTGCAAACACCGAGTCAAAAGAGTCCTAATAGATGGAGGAGCCGGCCTTAATATATGTACTTTAAAGCTTATTCGTGCATTAGGCTTCTCAGAAGAATCTATTGATCCCTACAAGAAGATTACCATTAAAGCATATGATGATGAGGAAAGGTCCTCTAAAGGAACTGTGATATTACCTATTCAGGTGGGACCAATACAAAAGAATATTATATGTCAGGTCTTGGACATAGACTTTACCTATAATATCTTGTTAGGATGACCCTGGATACATGAAATGCAAGCAGTACCTTCTACGTATCACTAGTGTGTCAAGTTTCCTTATGATGGACAAGAAATATCCATATCAACTGATCATAATCCATTTCAACATTGCAACACAATGGGGGCAGCACAAGACAGTTTGGTTCCTCATAATAGAGAAAAGCAGCGATCTTCAACATCAGATCCACAGACAACAAAGTCCAACTCCTTATGGGGAGACTTCAAACAGAAAATGCAAATCAAAGACCAAGGTATGGGAGAATACTCTCTGGAGCCTTTATGTTTGGCTAAATTGCCAACATCACCTAGATCTCATGGATTGCCTACTACATCAACACATCTGGTTACTCAGCCCATCACCAAATTTGATGGTACTTTCATCCAACTGGGCACTCTGGCACATGAATCAAAGGATAAGGATATTCTTAGCTAGTTATACAAAGATGAGGAAGAAGATCATAAAGTAGCTGCTCTGGACATTGTTCTACCGGCACACTTGTATGGAAAAGGCTACTTAATCATGAATCAAATGGGATATGGTGGTAAAGGACCTATTGGGAGACGCAAAGAAGGAGTCACTGAACCTATAGATCTTCCTTCACAACCTAGTAGAAACAAAACAGGATTGGGTTCTAAACTCATGTTCCTATTGAAACGACCGCCACACCTAACTACCAAACCTCAATGGAAAGTAAAGACGAAGTACAAAGAAGAATAATGGCAAGAAGCACTCTTTGAATCAGCAGAAACAATCCGCAAGGCACGGGAACATAAGGATCATAAGTTACATCAGGAAAAGCTTCTCAAACACAAAAAGGCCATATCTGCAACAATAGCTCATATTCAGACACCAATATCTCAAAAACAAATCATGACATCTCCAAATACCATTATTCCTCCCCGGGGAAGCACAGTCTATGAACAAATCCAAAAAGTAGAAGACGAATCTGACACAGAATCAACAAAAACTATCAAAATGGTATCTATCGTCAAAGATTTGTTTTCACCATACAACATACCAGTTTATAGCACAGATAGAATTTGGGATGATGCCTATGAGACTGATTCCAATGAATATGAATGGGGTACCTGCTCCAATGCTACTGCAGATACCCCTAGTGATACTGATTCTATATCTATCTCCCAAGAAGAACATAATGCAGAAGATAGACCTCTCGAATTTGGACTACAGAATATCTATGACGCCAAGGAAAGTGAACAAGAACATTATGGGCAAGTATATGTAGAGGATAATACCATCGAAGACCTCGACACAATCCTGAACTTCCTTAAAACCAAGAACAATCATGATGAAAACTCTGTCCTAAGACTCACAGTAGCCGAACTTAATCCACCCAATGATTCCTTACCACTTGTCTTTCTTGACCTCATCGACTGGGATGAACCTGAAATCCATGATATACCAATTTTCCCAAATGATGAATCTATTATCCATTACCTATGTACCATAAGTCCGGAAACAAGATCTACCAGTGAACAAAATAACGGTGTCTACAAACCAAGGAGTGCCAAGTCTCTCAGTCGCAAAAATGAACTACGTAAAGGATCTGATGCTGAAAACCAGTCAATGGCAGCTCTAGATCACAAAAAAGTAAAAATAAAGGACACATCTGAGGGTGAAAACCTTTTTAAGGCACCTAGCGATGGGAGACTTGACACTCTTCCTGAGCACTTTCATGAAATATCACCCATATTGATTGAGCCCACTCAATCAATCAACATTGGCACCACAGAAGAAGTCTGAAACCTACACCTTGCAGAATCTCTGACAGAGGCAGAAAGATCAGCATTCATCAGTTTCTTTAAAGAATAGCAAATTAACTTTGCTTGGTCCTATGCGGATATGCCTGGAGTGGATCCACACTTAATCATGCATCATCTGTCCATTTCTATAGGAGTTAAACCAGTAAAGCAAAAGCTACGAAATATGAATCCATAGGTGGCACTCATGGTCAAAACTAAACTAAAGAAACTATTAGATGTCAGATTCATCCGACCCATTGACTATGTAGAATGGATTTCCAACATCATTCCAGTATCAAAACCAAATGGTAGTATCAGAATATGCACTGACTTCAGAGACATCAACAAAACTTGTTCAAAGGACAACTTTCCTCTGCTCAGTATTGACATAATTGTAGATCTCACAACAGGCCATGCAATGCTCTCACTAATGGATGGTTTCTCAGGCTATAATCAAATCAAAATAGCCCCAGAAGATCAAGATAAAACCGCGTTCACCTGCCCTTGGGGAATGTACTGTTGGAATGTTATGCCTTTTGGCTTAATGAATGCAGGGGCTACTTATCAAAGAGCAATGACCACAATATTCCATGACATGATGCACACATTTATGGAAGACTATGTGGATGACTTACTAGCTAAATCTTTCACCAGAGTAGAACATCTCAGCATCCTAAGAAAGATCTTTGATTGATTGGAGAAATTCCAAGTTAGGCTCAACCCTAAGAAATGTGTCTTTGGGGTTACATCAGGCAAGTTACTAGGCTACATTGTCTCAGCTAAAGGTATTGAAGTAGATCCCGCAAAAGTACAAGCCATTATGGACATGCCACCACCGAAGAATATTAGCCAACTCAGATCTCCACAAGGACGACTTCAATCAATCAGGTGATTCATCGCTCAGCTAGCAGATAAAAGTCTACCATTTAACCATTTACTACACAAAAGTATACCATTCAAATGGGAGGCCAAGTGTGCAGAATCTTTTTACCAAATCAAATAGTACCTGATGAATCCACCAGTTTTGGTACCACCAGTCGCAGGAAAGCCTCTTATTTTATATATCTCAACAATAGATATATCACTAGGGGCACTATTGGCACAAGAAGATCAATAAGGGAAGGAACGTTCCATATATTACATCAGTAGGACATTGAATGGCTATGAACTCAACTATACATTCATTGAAAAGGCTTGCCTAACAGTGGTCTTCGCATCTGAGAAGTTCCACCATTATATGCTAGCACACACCATCAAGCTTGTCGCAAAAATTGATCCTCTCAAATATCTACTCAGCAAGGTAGCTCTTACAGGCTGCTTGGCTAAATGGATCATGATTCTCAGTGAATTTGACATTCAGTACATAGAAAGATGAGCCATCAAGGGACAAGCCATTGCAGATCAGTTGGCTGAAGCACCCCTACCAGGCAAATGCACTATGGAGATCAAATTTCCGGACAGGGATGTTCTTGCTCTTTCTACTAAACAATGGACCCTATACTTTGACGGATCCTACACACAACATGGTTCCGGTGTTGGCATTCTGTTCATCACTCCTGAAGGACACACTATACCAAGATCATATAGGCTTATGTTTCCCTGCACCAATAATGTGGCTAAATATGAGGCACTGGTCATAGGCATCAAAATGGTCGTAGAATGGAAAATCACAGAGTTAAAAGTCTATGGGGACTCGCAACTGGTCATCCATCAAATCAACAACGACTATCAGACAAAGGATGACAAGCTACTACCCTACAAGCGAATGGTGGATGATTTCAAACAGTATTTTGTGCACATCACCTTCGAGCAAATACCAAGGTTGAACAACAAAGCAGCCGATGCAATGGCTACAATCGCTTCATTACTATAAATTCCAGAGCAACAGAGTCATTACGAGTTCCTGGTAGAGCAACTGTTCTCCCCCGCCTATGACCATTCTGAATCCTAGGTTATCTATGCCTTGACTGGTTCATATTCTCTGTTATATGGACCAATATACGACTACCTCAAACACAATATCTTACCCATTGACCAATCCCATAACCAAAAATGTAACTTTATCCAACAAGCTGCCCGTTACACCCTTACTACTGATACTTTGTATCGTCGAGGTCTAGATGGTACTCTTCTTCGTTGTCTTGATCGTAATGATTCCGATTCTGCTTTACACGAGCTTCACGAAGGTATTTGTGGAACACATTCAAGTGGTACTACTCTTGCTAAAAAGCTTCTAAGGATGGGATACTAGTGGCCTACAATGGAGAAAGACTCATATCACTTTGCTAAGAAATGTCCTAAATGCTAGATCCATGGTAATCTGATACATGCACCAGCATAGGAATTGCAGCCATTTACAACTTCCTGGCCCTTTTGTTAGTGGGGACTAGACTTAGTAGGCAAAATTCATCCTTCATCTTCAAATGGACACAAGTTCATTATAACTGCAACAGAGTACTTTAGCAAATGGATCGAAGCAGTTCCCATGACCACAGTGACTGGGAAACAAATTGCCTCTTTTATCCTAAATTATCTAATCTGCAGATATGGTATTCCAAGTTCAATCGTCACAGATAATGGATGACCTTTCAAAAACCAAGATGTATAGGAACTATGTGAATAATTCAAAATCCAACATAAGTTCTCTACACCATATTACTCACAAGGCAATGGTCAAGCGGAAGCATCTAACAAGACAATACTAAAAATCCTCAAGAAAACAGTAAATGATGTAGGAAAAGATTGGCACGTACAACTCAATCCAGCACTTTGGGCATACAGGACCAACATCCGCACACCTATAGGAGCAACACCATACTCATTGGTATATGGATTAGAGGCCATTTTACCCCTGGAGGTAGAAATCCCATCTCTCAGAGTCTCTTTGAAAGGATTAATCCCAGATGAACAATATCGAGTTAACCGACTGCAAGAACTTGAACTCTTAGATGAAAGACGTCAGCATGCTTACACTCATCTCAAAGCATATCAGCAATGCATGTGCAGGAGCTACAATCATAAAGTCATCCCCCACAACTTCAAGGTTGGTGACCTAGTCCTCAAAGAAAATCCAAGAAATCAGCAAGATCGAGAAAAAAAAGGGAAATTTGAACCTAACTGGTTGGGTCCCTATGTCATCATATCAGTTTATGGATCAGGTGCCTATCAGCTAACAAATACAAAAGGTGATGTGCTTGACGAACCAACTAACAACATTCATCTAAAAAGGTACTACACTTAAGTGGCCTAGTGCATGGAAAAAGCAAAAATAAGCAAAAAAATAAAAAAATCCATAAAAATCAAAAACAAAATACAATAAAAACAAAGGGTGAAAACATGGTAAACAGGCGCTCTTGTGAAAGAATGGCTCCTTTATCTATATCCCTACCATTTTATCCATACAAACACTATCGGCCATCGCCCGACACTTAGCACATATCCATTCAGGACATACTTAGCGTAGTCACTATCCTGATTTTCCTATATATATCCTCTTATCACTAATCCACCATGGCTTGGAAATCACTGTACATATTCACATCAAGCAGGACACTCAGCTAGGGGCATTTAAATCGTCTCAATTCAAAACATCAAGACTAGATGCAAAACTCAAAAACATGACATCCAACAAACCACAAAAACAAAAAACTACACTTCATTGCCAAACCAAACAAAAAAAATCACAAAAATACCAAGGATGGATGATTTTCTGAAGTACTGAATGTTGCACTATAGCATAAAATCTTGACTAGTTTTGCATTTTGAACTTTTTGAATTATCGGATTCTCTTCCTTGTCTCAATAAATGCTTCATAGCTAGAGATCATGAAGAACTTCCAATATTTTCTTAGTCTTCTGTTTGGGAGGTGATCGCTTGTACTGTGTGAATACATGCCTCGAGATGTGATACATCGAATATCACTAAAGGCCTGATTCCGCTTCACGCATACAAATGATCTAATCTTGTCTGTTTACGCAATACGCACTCAGGTCATCCTGGTTCAATAATACCTTAACGCTTGTGCTATCTTGCAAAATCAAATATCATGTAAATTTTTCTCAGGTCATTATGGTTCAATTATACCATTATGCTTGTATAAATTTTCAACATATCCTAAACAAATCAATGCTCAATGATGATATCTACAAAGAAAGCAAACAAATGGCTATATCGGATGGCAAATGTAGAATGAGGATGCTACCAAAAACATAGTTGCATATTATTTTACAATTAGTTGCATATCATTTAACATGTTTGCATATCAAGGTACATTTAGCAGCATATTAAATCATGCATCTCATTTTCAAAATACATCTCATAGCATATAAAAGCATACATCCTGCATCATACATTTAAGCATTGCCTCATCACATAAAATAACCCACATAACATGCATCCACATAAACACATCACATGATCAAAGCAAATGGAGCCGTATATATATATATATGTATATATATATAAAATGATCAAAATCTACAAAATGTGTCCAAACACTATGTCCAGTACAAAAAATACAATGCTCAAAACTACAACGGAGACCATGTCTCTCAAGTATGACTATCCCTTAACGGAGATGGTCTCGCTCTAGATGCACCCGCCCCTGGATCTCCAGGAGGATCCTGTCTCGGTGGCCCCGTAACACCTCGGCTCTCAGATTGTGACCTAGTAGCTCGAGATCGACTAGATCTCGATTGTGCAAAGCTCTGTACTCGTCAGTCCCTGGGTACTGCGGCCTCATAGTGCCGCCTATAATACTCTACCTCCTGAGCTCTCAGCACCAACTCTCTCAGGGTGTCTCTCATCGGACCACCTGCCACTGCTCTCTGCATGCTTGACACCACCTCCTCCAGTCGCCCCCTCCGCTCTATCTCGGTGTCTCGCTCAGTGGTCAACTGAGTAACCTGCCACTGATAAATCAAAATCTGGGCCTGCAGCTGCTGAACGGTCACCTGTAGAGTCTGGATCTGTGCATCCTCCATATGACCAAGGATCTGAACCCGTAGTGGTACCTGTGCTGGAGGAACCCCTCCCACTCGGCCTATCCTCAGTGCTGGAGGTGGGAATACATCCGTCCTCCTCCTCCGTGCTGGTCGACCAAGCTCATCATCACCCCCACTGTAGCTAGCACCTCCCCCACTCTCCCCTCTCTACCGGCTCCAATAGCCAATCCACCTCTCCCCCTATCTATCCTCCCCTATCACACTACTCTCTCCACACCCCTATCCCCTCTCCTCCCTCTATCTCCCCGCCTCCCTCTAACTCCTCTCCCTCGTCCTCGTCCTCCATCCTCCCCATCATCTCCGTCATCTCCCCCGTCTCCCTTCTCCTCATCTGAATCGAAGGCTGGCCTCATCTCCTCAGGATCAGATATCCTGGCCACCGCCCGCGAAGCAAACAATCGGGTAAACTCATCCGTCATGCCCGCATCCTGAATCTCCGGGGCATAGTCCCATATCTGCCCGGCCAACCCCACAAACTCCTCCACCACCACGACACTATCAGTGGTCGGCCCCTAATCAGCCACATCCTACTGCCGCCATGCATATAGGCACGCTCCCTGTGGAATACCTTGCTGGCGCCCGAATTGCCTCAAAACTCGGGTCACCACAAATCTCTCAATCAAGAATGGGGTCTTCCCGATCAGGTACCTGGTCATGAAAACAAAGGGCATCTCCAGCCCATCCTCGGCCCACACCTCACATCCTGTATACGGTCGCCAGGTGACCGTATCTATATCATCAAGCACTCTCCTCCAGTGCTCTAGTTTTCCCAACTTACGCTGGACAACTAGACCCTTGTATCCGTAGGCATATGCTGCACCTACAGGCCTGTCTCTGTCTGCTAATGGCCTCGCTGCTGGAATGTGCTCCCAGCACCATACTTGTAATAAAGTCACGCCAGCTGACAAACTGCCGTAACCAAGGTATACTACCTCATGTAGGCCCCTGTATAAATGAGCCAGCATAGCTGACCCCCATGCAAACCTCCGGCCCTAAGTGACCATCTCCTTCAAAACTAGACCCCATCCCACCGAGAATCCCTTTGACCTGCAATCAAGACAAAGGAATCCACCAATGAACCCTACTAGTAGGGATGGCAGCGGTGCATAATCTAGGTCCAGAAACTCCTGCCATGGGATCTCATAGCCACAGACTATATCATCCTAGAATATGTGACGCAGTGCCTCTGTACCACTCTCCTCTAACTGCTCGTAAGGTAAGAGTGCACCTACTACAGGAATGCGCAGGATCCTATAACAATCCTCAGGTGTGACTGTCATCTCTCCAGTGGCAAAATGGAAGGTGTTCGTATCACTGTGCCACCTCTTTGCCAAAGCTGTCAATAACCCTCGGTTCATAGTGAACCGAGGCATATCTAGGAGAGAAGTCAATCCACATCTCTCAATAATGTCAAGGTCGGCCTGCGACAACCGCGGTATCAATGTCCACGGTCTAGGGAATCTCTCCCGCGACTGAACCACGCCCAATCACTCCTGTCAACAAGCAAAACAAATCTAATATCAGTTTCCACATCAAATCAAAGATATCAAAATCAAACTTACATCAACAAACATGAAACAATTTGCTCATCTACATCAAAGTTCAGAATCCTATCATTTCATATCAACTTGTAAAATAACTCAAGTTCTCAAAAACCATAGCAAAACTTGTAACACAACTCAAATCTCCACAAATCACATAAACTTGTAAAACAACTCAAGTTTCCAACCCATATCGGCTTGTAACACAACTCAGGCTTCACACATTGAACTTGAAACAGAACACGCAAACAACTCATATTTTGATCAAAACATCACATTGATATCTATACATAACTTGAAAAAATCGCAAATCAAAACAAGTTATATCGACGCTCATATTGGACAAATCCATAAAAACATGTCAGACAGACCAAAACAAATTTTCAACTCGGCTCATCTCAAAATTTTTTTCCAGATGCGCTAAAACAGATACCCAAGGCGCTAAAACTCCCCCACATGCTAGGCTGTCTTTCCTATGCACTAATCTATCTACCCTATGCGCTAGACTAACTCTACGCGCTAACTCTTTCCCCCAATGCGCCACCTAACCTACCCTATGCACCAGACTGACTCTACGCGCTAATCTATCCCTCCCGGGTGCTACCCGTTTGACCCTATACGCTAGGTTGGCCCTACACTCTAAACCCCCTTACCTATGCAAACCCCTGCGACCCCTATGCGCTAGGTCTACCCTACGCGCTAACCTGTTGACTGGACGTGCTACCCGACGGTTTCTATGCGCTATTCTACATGAATGCGCTAACCTATTAGTTTTATGCGCTATCCTATCTTTGTCGGATGCGACCCCTAAAATTAAACTTGATGCGCTACTTCAAACTTCGTATGCACTAATCGAAGCCCTAGATGCGCTAAATCGTTAACCACGAACTTCGAAAATCAAAAAATGACAAAATACGACAAAATAAAAAGTCAACAAAGGATCAAAAATGTTGACTTACTGGTGGTCCACATGCTGAGGTCTCCGGTACCTTCGAACGTGCTCAAAACGGTGTCTATGATACGGAATAGGCATTTTCTCTGCAGACCAAATTCTCTTTCTCCAAAGTCAACAAAGCACAAATGAATCTAAATCAAGCCCTTTTCCCCTTTTATAGGAGGAAAATGAAATTAGGGTTAGCCGAATGGACCTGTAATATGGTCGCGGTCTCCCCTATACCATAACATTTATAACTTATCGGGAGATGAATCAATTTACACACAAATTACATCAATGAAATCATACACATCATACGCAACTCATCAAATTAAATCAAAATTTTTTCAAATATTGATTCATCTCCCGAGGGGGCATCAACATCAAATATCGAATCTGGGGCATCACACATCAAATCAAATCTGGGGCATCACTGGCAAAACAAAAAAGTGACACAAAAATTGCATTTGATCATAAATCACAAAAACACATCATTTTCTTTGAAATAACATGTGCACACACGTCACTTCAAAGATGGGCAAAATGTAGACGTATAAAAATGACCATATTCCTAAATGAATATTTTATGTTCATTTCTCTATTTAATTAAATTACTCGCATTCCTCTATTTTATTAAGTAAATTACTCAATTTATTTAAATAAAATTCACTATACCCATTTAATGAATAAATCATTTTTATTCAATTAAATCCCCCCTATCCACTTTTAATTAAATTCAAATTTAATTAAATAGTTATCCAAATTGAATAAATCTAATTTATTTAATTTCTCTAAATTGCAACCAAATTGAATAAATCATTTATTTCAATTAAATCCTATTATCCCTCCATCCACTTGCAAAATCCTAAACTCCTTTCTAATCGCTTCTAGAATCTTCTAATAGCTTCTAATTAGCCTAACCCCTCCTCTAAACTTTGTCACATCCCTAAGCAAAGGGAAGTCACTTCTCAAAACCTCAAAGTCTTTGATAACCATTAAAGGTTTTCAACCTTCAACCACTTAAATCCTCAAAGTCTTTGATAGCCATTAAAGGCTTCCAACCTTCAACCACTAAATCCCCCAAAGTCTTCAATAACCATTAATGGTTAACTCAAACCCTCTTACATGGTTAAAACATTTGTTTTAACTCAACCTTCACCCAACCCAAGGGTCTCATCAGGACTTTAATGCTTTGACCATGATTATCTCTTAATCATTTGCACAAAGGTTTATCCTTGGATTAACTCTTAATCCAGTGGGTAATCCTAACTTAGATTTGACCCTTACCCTCTAGATAACCATGAGGTCTTCTCAGGCCTTTAATGCCTCCAACCCCTTCTCTCAACCCAACCCTATGTTGACACTTGTCACCATTTCATTGGTGCAAATTGTGCACATGGATCCCCAACTTTCAAACTCAACCCTTGATTGAATCTTTCAATCCTGACCATCCATTGCTCTGTTTTTGCTATAAATAGAGCTCTCATTCCTCCATTTGAATAACAATCCAAATTTGCAGTATCACACTTATGCTCAATTACATTCAAGCTTTCATATCATTTTCATGCTCATCATTTTAGCCTCTTTGAAATCAAGAATTAGTCTAAATATGCATGTTTAGAATAATTTCTTTATCATTTAGCTCAATTATAGAGTAATATATCATGTTAGGATAGTATTCATACTAATCTTGTCATCTTATCATTTAGTTTATTGCCTTTCAAGATCATGCATAGCTTAGGATGCATTTCATCCTAAAATCTATCAAAGCATCCCTCGTTCTTTCATTTGCCATCCCTAAACCATTTTGCTCAGTGATCTGAGAACAAAAACATTGGTTTGAGGGACATTGTGAGATAGAGAACCATGGGACCCACCTTGGGAAGCTGAGTAATACGTTATTACTCCATAGCTTGCATCAAGAAGTCCTCTGTGTGTGTGTGGATAAGTCATTTTTAACAATATTTTCACATATTGAGTTTTATCAGCCCACTTTTCCCGCATACAGAAATTATCAATTAGATTTAGAAATTATTTCTATTCCTATTAAGGGTGTGGATATATTTTCGTCCGTACAATGGATTAAATAACTAGGAACAATATCTTTCAATTTTCAAGACTTATTAATGGTTTCTACGACACACGGGAAAAATCTGAATTTTTGGAATAAAATTACTACCAAGTGAAATCATTACCTATCATAGGATCGATAAATTACTCAAGAAAGGTTCTTATAATATACGGGTACAATTATGTTTTATAGAAGCACATAGTGTGATAACTCAAGACCAACCAAAATTTGAAGAGATTATTCAACACCATGAATAAGTATTTCAAGAATCTGAGATTGTTCCTCTAATTAAAGATCATATTCATGACATAGAATTAATACCGAGGTTTTTTTATTTTATTTATTTAAGACAAGTACTACCAGAGGGGGAATCTCCCTATATTGATAACAAATAACATTTACATTGTGTCTGAGATGGTATTTATCCCATCCGCTAGTACAATAATTCACTCAGTTTGTTGAGCTAAAATGAGGTCACCATAAAAATTAACACAGTTAGCAAACAAAGTCATGTTGCATTTTCCAAGACCTTACCTGAATATTTCCAAATCTTGTGTTGCTATTTATTTCTTCTTGATTATTTTCACATAAAAAATACTAACAATATATCCACTTTTTGGAATTATATTTATAGTAAGAATGACATTGATTACTTTAAAAAAATGTTCTCTTTGACCACGAAGTGAGCGAATCTTGAGGTTCAATTTCTATAACTTGTTTCATGAGCAACATTTATAGAAAGCCTCCATTATCACACCATTGTGCTTGTGTCCACCTTGCAATATTGGGAACCAGTGGTTTTCTTGATGGTTTACCTGAGGCCATCTTCTTCGACTTTGAACAACCTCCATAACTATTATTATGTATTCTCATGCTCACATCACCACTTAATCCCAAAATGCTTCCTTCCTACCATTGCACTCTTTCTAATAATTTGTCTATCAGTTACAAGTTTTTTATGTAAAATTTACTATCAACCTCATTATCTAATGTACACAAAGGTAAAAGAATTTAGACTTGACAACCTATCAAAGCACCAATCACAAGACTCAACTAACACAACCAAGGTAGGTAGTTAATAGTAACGATGAAGCTTCTCGAGAAGGAATAAAGTTAAGTACTACTTTAGTACTTGCATCAATAGGGACCATTGATACACTCTTGAAAAATCCAAACACAACTTCACACTCTCTATCCTAAGTTCAATCCTTAATCATTATGTATCTTATTTAGCCAAAAAATATTTTTGCTTATCTATCTTACTTATCTCAAACAACCTAATTGTCTTTCCACCCATTTCACATCCTTTGATCCCTTAATTTAAGTATCGATGTAAGTCCTTTTGTTATTAATTTGGGCCTTTACTTACAAGCCACTATCATCACTCAACCAATCTTATTTAGACTACTTTGATAATAAATTAGTATTAATTTTTTGTGCATCCACTCATTGTTCTTTTAATAATGTCTTTTTTAATATTTATCATCTCATATCATCCAATTATCAGACCACTGATAAGGACTTTGTGAATCTTGTGAGTGACCCACATGTCAAACACCAATTACCAAGTCTCTGCTAGTTTGCACCGAAAAAGACCTCTTTTTTTGCTGAAATCTTTTTTTTTTATTAAGAGCATTGGTTTTTGGAGTGAGCTCCCATTTATCTGACTTCTATTGAAAAATTTTTAGGTTGTTCCTTCGGTGCAATCATTTACAAACTTGACCATCTATTGATATTCGAGTCCACAATTATGTCCTCCTTTTGTGTAATGACATAAATTGCCAAGTTGTCAATAACCATGTTGACCTCAGAAAATATATGAGATATGGTCAACTCCTATATAGCTTGAAAGATACCATTCCAAATTGACCCAGTTGTTAAGCTTCCAATTTGTCCTACCTTGTCTAATTATGGCTTGAACACATAGCTGCAAATCACCTTCAATATCCACATTTTTTATATTTTTGAATTTACACAAACCTATCCCTAGAACAAGTGCTTCCATTTAAGCTTCATTGTTAGTGGCACTATTGACCTTTTTTAAAATGCCCACAAATATTTGCTACTATTCTCTTATGATGCAACTTGCTCCAACCAAGTTACAGTTTCCCTTTGTAGTGCCATCAAAGTTAAGTTTGAACATCCCTGGGATAGGAGTGACCCATTTGGCTTTAATCCTTTTATGCCTTTTACCCCTTATTTCCCCATTTGGCCGTTCAAGATCCTATAACTCCTTGTCCCATTTAGTAAAGACCTTTCTTGATTTCACCTTACATTTTGTGTTTACTACTTCAAATATGCTTTCTTTTATTGCTCTAATTACTTTCTTGACTGGCTTGTACATATAGTTAAAGACTCCTTTGTTCTTTTCCTTCCAAATATACTAGACAAGAAGGGAAGGTAAGATAATCCATATATCCACCGATAGGGAATTTTATTTAATCCTAGGCCAACTTCTCATGACCTCCACAATATATCCTTATCGAGGCCCATAGAAACCTAGTGAAGATTGTACATAATCCCAACACATACATGTAAACAAACATTTGAGTAGAAGATAGTCTATTGTTTCACTATTGTTGCAAAAAGTGGGTACCTTGACGGATCGTAAATACAGATCGAGGCAAGTCTTTCAATTGTTAATATTCTTTTGTGGAATACTATCTAGAGGAAATCCCTAACTTTGGGTGAAATTGAGGTATGCCACCACAAAATTGAAGGCCAATCCTTATCTTCTTGGATTGCATCTTGAATTTCATATCCAATTTTTACTTAGTATTCACCCATTTTTTAGCCACATCATACTATCTCATTGTTTTGGTTGTTCAAGAGTATCTTTCTTTGAGATAATTTTGTTTGTAAAGTAAATCTTGTATCATTAGGTTTTGAAAGGGCCATCACATTGAGTCGTTCATATCTTTCACCCACACCATTGGAAATCACAACAACATAGTTTGCTACCTTCGAACTAAACATTGTTAGTGTATTTTCGACGTGGCCCACCACCCCTTCTAATTCCCAAGAGATTTATGACCATTCTAAAAATCAATTCAAAATTCTGCTTGTCTACCATCATTAATCTTCCATGCAAGGTGATTAGTGACATGACTCCTAATTTCCCACACAAATATTCATATTGTTGAGCCACCAATAGAGTTTCCAATCATTAAAATCTTGTTGGGCCATGTCTTATCCATATACTTATTTAAAAAAAAAGTTGCACTAGAGCTGATGCGGCTCTATATATTTTCCATGAAATTTTAGCACCCAAGGATAGGTTTTGGGCCTTCATGCATCTTAGCCCAACGCCACTTGCAAATTTTGGAGCACAAGCCTTTTCCCAATGAATTAGAGGTATTTCCCCCCCTCTTTTTACCTCTCCTAGAGAAATTTCTCAAGGAAGCTTTCCAAATTGGATTCTATCTTGTGTATGATTTGGTAGCATGATATGACATAAATGGAACAACACATAAAATAAATATAATTATTTTCATCCTTCTTGCAAGAGAGAGCCAATTGCTCTTCTAGGCAACTGTTTTGCTTCTACAATTTTCCATGACCTCCTCCCAATGGCTTGATTTGCAAGTCCAATAAATATTAGTGCATTGAGTTATTTGGCTAGGAGGGAGGAAATAAGGAAGCCAAGCAAATTGGCAATTCTTCTTTGTATTATCTTCTTAGTGTTGAAGAAAAATATTTCTGACTTTTTCTTTGTTCATGGTTTGGTCCAATATTTTTGTGTATTCTTCCAAAGAATCCTTGATAAATTTTGTCTACTTTATATTGGCTTCATCGAACAAGGTATCATCAGCAACCGAGGCATGAGTTATATGATTGACATCATCGACCATTTTTATACACGTTGAGAAATAAGGCGAGGAAAACTTGCAATATTAACTTTCTTATAAACAAATCTGAAATTAACATGTGATTGCACCATTCAACATAAATATAAAATCAAATATATTAGAAGAGACACCAAATTTACATGTATAAACCCTTTTGGGAATAAACTCCACCAAGGAACAAGGACAAGTATATTATTATTCTTCAAAAGATAGAACACCACAATAATACACTTTACTACACTTCTCTAAATGATCTAGAAACTACCTGGAAACACTGACCAACTGGTGAATAAACAAGTATCACTTGGCTCCAATTTATAGCCAAACGGGACAAGAAAAACCACTGTTGTTTTCCCAAAACAAGGAGTCAAAACCACTTGCAAAAAATCATGCCTTGGGGAATGAATATCCAATAGACATAATAAAATAATAAATAAAATTTTAAGTGACTCCTCATGGGCACCAAACCCAAACCCGCTTAGTCTTACATATACTGAATGCTCTGTAGCTTGTAGTGACTATTCAAATCTTCAAATGGACACCTTTTCTCCTCCCAAACTTGGTCTCCTTATGCACGACCCTTCATGTCTCATTATGGACATGTGAAGGAGTGTATTTTTTATCCATTTTAATTTATATTTATCACCTCTTCATGTTCACCTTTTGAAAATGCAATTACAAATAGCCATAAAGTACAAATATTTAATATTTTTTCTCACATATCATAGGGAATATTTTCCAAAGAACATGAAGACATATGAATGACTTAGGATTTCAAGGTTAATATCATCTTATCCTAGCATTCTCTCACTTGAACTTGACATATACATTGCAATTAGATCAAAGAGATACATAAAATAAAATCAAGTACAATGATCAAGGACCATGGCCTTCCTGCATCAAGAGAACTTTTTCTTGGTCAATGGCTTCATAAGAGAATTTGCAACATCATCTAGAGTGTCATCTTTTTTTTATTAAGATCTTACCATTATCAACCATTTCATGCACAAAGTAATACTACATAATAGAGGGAAGACTACATAAATAAAACAAATAAAACATTTATTTAATTTGGAAGAGTAGGTGGGATTAAATAAATAATAAGTATTTATTCAAATTATAAAAAATGCTTAGTCTATTAATTAAATAAATTAATAGAAGACATTAGGATAAATAATTAAATAAATAATAAATATTTATTTAATTAAAGGACAAATTTAGGTGTCTACAAAGAGAATTTGACCTCACCGTGCACATATCCCCATGAGGGGAGTCAACAAATTTCCCTATATTTGGAGGTTCTAAAATTATAAATTGAGATTTCCAAGATGACGCTCTAGACCTCCAAGATGACTTAGTTGAGGGGCCATCGTTACTAGGGTTCTTGGTTTTGTGAAATACGACTATAAACTAGCCTCATTTTTTTGTGGGAAGTGGGGACCTAAAGGTGGGTTGGGTGTTGGACTTCGATAGGGAGGTGCCAAGGGGTAATATTGAATCTCATGCTTAGAATATTGGAGTATATAACAAATATTTGACATATTTAAATAGAGAATGAGTTGAGTGTATCCCATCTATCTAGTTTGGATGTCTACTATCTCCTTTTGATCCTTGGAGAGATCAAATTCCACACAAATCCTCTTATGAGGTTGATCTAAGAGGAACTTGTCTAGTGTGGCACACATAATAGAGCCTAGAGAGGTGGCTATCTATGTTAAAAAATTCTAGCACAATAAGGGTAAACTAGGAAACTCCACCTAGACAAGGACAAATAGAGATTTCTCATTAAAGACAATGATATCTCTAGTCTAGGATGAGAAGACAATCAAGGAAAATTAGGCAAACTAGGGATCATGCTTGATGTGGCTTTAACATGCTTAGATTTAACAAAACAAAAAGGAAAAAACTTCGATAAGGTTTTCCATGGTATAAAGGTGAATTATTGATGCCTTGGTGACTTAGTCTTTGAACATACTTTTAGTGGGATTCTTCCCACAAAATATCTTTTTAAAGTTGTCTAACCAATGACATGCATTATCAAATTTTGGAATGGAGAGAACCACATTTGGGGGTGTTTTGATAAGGAAATCTCATGGAACAAGTTGAAAACAAATATCCCAAGTTCGTTGACTTGCAATGCCATTTTGTCAAACATTCAACTTCAATAACAATTGAAGAGTGATAGAAAGTAAGGTCATGTAAAAGATCAAGAATTATTATAAATGTGATAGCCTAAAAGATGTTGCAATAAATAAAAAATAATAAAATCAACTCTTACTTTAGAAAAAAACATTATGTCAACGAAAAAACACAAATCAAAATTATGACATAACCAAAATCTCCTTTTATAATCTACCCAAACATTGAGAAGAACTTAACCAAGACAACCATTATCATCCTTTTATAATCTAAAATATTAATGTATTTTTTTTGTATTAAAACCTATTTTTATTTTTATTGTTTAATTTTCAACCATTATCATCCTTTTATAATCTAAAATATTAATGTAATTTTTTTGTATTAAAACCTATTTTTATTTTATTTTTTAAATTTCAAGGTTATTGCTTTTCACGTTTAGAGGAATTTTCCGCTTTTTGGACGACTCGGAACTTCTTGTCATTTCCCAGCGAAGGAAAACAGAGAGGAGAATTAAGGGATAGGAAGAAAATATATATAAAATAGAAAGAAGCATTCCAATAAAATCAGATTTGGGCTAAATTTATATGCTACGTTTCATCGAAATTTCAGGTCGAGTTAGCTTCAATCTCCTTCTGTAGAAATTATGACGATATAGGATTTGCCTGGTTTTTATTTGAATTCTAATTCGGTTTTCTAAAATCTAGTTTTTTCTTTAAATTTTTGTTTTCTTATTGGTAATTTTCCGTACCGAAGCAGCAATTCTCACGTGATTTCTAACATTTATTTTAGATCCACGACGATAATTGTAGAAACATTCAGAATTTCAAAACCGATTTGATCGGAATGGTTTGCTAGCAATTGCAGGGGTCTATTAATTCTAACCCTAACAATGTTTTTAAAATGTCACACCCTTGAACCAGGTTAATTGTCTTCGATACACGTTTTACAAAGCCAACCAGATCATCCTAGGGTTTAGGCCCTGACATTTTTAGACATATGCAACAAATTAATTATTATGATTCCTTTTTCAGGAAATTTTAGCGCTAGCATGCCGTGCCAACTTCTCTGTATGAGCTGTTCTTCTTTTTTCTTCGTGTTTGCTAGAGCTCTTGAATTTCTTATTTAATAAACGTTTAATGCGTTGGACTGCCTAACTGCTGTGCAGAGTTAAATTTGAGTTGCACTTTGAAGGTACTCCATTTTCAGCCCTCTATATCCTCATCTCTGGATATTTCAACATTCTTTAATAGTTGTATCGCATATCCGCCCAACTTGTGGACCATCATATTGGACTGGTGTTTGAATCCGGGGAATTCTGAAATGAATCCATCCCTATATCTTTGCATCTCAATCTTTAGAACCTATAAATTTCTTATTTGTTGAGCCGAATTTTCAAAACTCCTCACGTGAAGCTCCCAAAACTAACAGTCTTTGTGCATCATGATTTTTTAAAGGGCTGTTTTGACTAATTGGGTAATTCTTCATACTAAAAATAGGATTAACCAGTTAGCAATATAAAAAATACTATAAAAGATTTGACAAAACTTAATAGTGGGACAAAGTTTTTTTTTGCTTATTTCCCTGTTCTGCATTTCTTTTAATGATAGGTTAATTAGGGTTCTATATGACCTGTCACCTATAGCAGAATTGTAATTTTGTGCCCTAGATAAGTAATCAGATTTATGTCTTTTAATTATGCCCTAGCTTGTTAATCAGATTTGTAACATTTTAGTAAACCATAATTCAGTAAACTTAGAAATGAAGGAAGTAAACAAGAGACAAACACAAATACCCTGGGAAAACCTCCAAGGAGGAAAAACCCAGCATTAAAGACCCACAGGTCAGATTATATATTCTCCTTTAATAGCACAAATACAATACTTAGCTTTCCTTTCAGATCTGATCCCTTTTGTATTACAGATCTGCACTTCTAAGCTCTTCAAGTCTGCACCAAAACGGTTTATGTCCTCTTGAACAAATTCGCACAATCATAGACAAGTTCGCACAATCCTTGTGTAAGTTCTCACCTTTTACTTGCAGAGCTAATTCGCTGAATGCATGAATGATTGAATTGTATTTGCAAGATGTCTTTATTTATATGAGTCTTTAGCTTTTATTAGTATAAGTCGGCCTTCTTCTTTTGGTGCCAATTTATTATTGTGGCATGGAATATTTAGGGTGGCGTGTAAGTATAGGGCTGGGCTCAATCTTGGGGGCATGTTACCCCTTTAGGATAGGGCCCAATCCTAAATGTGTTCGGATGTTGCCTTAAGGCAATCCGAACCCATATTTACCTAGTTACAAACAACACTCCCTCTTAACTAGGGAAGAAGAGAATACATAATCTGAACCTTTAGAGTTCCATCTAGCACACAAGCATAGAATGGATCTAGCACACAAGCATATAATTACATCTTCCACCTAGCACACAAGCATAGGATGGTTCTAGCATACAAGCATAGAAAGTGTAATACACAAGTCGGTCTTTACATAATTACAATTTTCCATCTAGCACACAAGCATAGATTGGACACAATTCATTTTTGCACACAAGCAAAGAATGATCAAAGTGTTGCAGATAGAGTCACTGAGATTGGAGCTCCCTCTCAATTAGGGTTCCGTTTTCCACAACACCAAGTCTGTCTCTGAAGTATTCGAACTTCACTCTGGATAAGGGTTTGGTAAGGATGTCTGCAACTTGTTCATCCGTGCTAATGTACTTTAGTTGAATGGCGCCTCTTTGCACCATATCTCGAATGAAGTGATAGTGCATTTCCACATGTTTGGACCGATCATGGAACACATGATTTACTGACATCTTTATACAGCTTTGATTATCACAATGAATGGTGGTAGGACCACTAGCTTGACCAAATAACCCAAAAAGTAGTTTGCGAAGCCACACTGCTTCTCTGAATGCAACGGATGCTGCAATGTACTCAGCTTCGGCAATGCTTAATGCTACAGAAGATTGCTTTCTACATGCCCAAGAGATCACTACAGAGCCAAAATTGAAGTAGATACCTGAAGTACTTTTCCTGTCATTGACACTTCCTACCCAATCTGAATCTAAATAGCCTTACAAGAAGATTGAGGTATTAAGTGAATACTTTAGCCCATAACCAATAGTGCCACGTAGGTATCTTAGAATGTGCTTGGCAACCACCAGGTGAACAAGTCTAGGCAAGTTCATGAACTGACTGAGGGCATTCACAACATAACAAATATTTGGCCTTGTATTGACTAGATACATCAAGGATCCAATCAACTGCTTGTACTCAGATGGATCAGCAAAATCAGAGTTAGCTACAGAAACACTTAATTTCTTTAAGTTAGATTCCATAGGAGTATGCATGGGTTTACAATCCATCATTCTAAATCTTTTCAGAATATCAATAGTATATTTTCCTTGACTTAGAAAAATTTCATTGGAATTTTGCCATACTTCTAACCCTAGGAAGTAATGCATTAGACCTAAATCCTTCATTTCAAATTTTGAGGCTAATTCTTTCTTACATCCTATGATTAGTTTATTTTCACCAGTGAGAAATAAATCGTCCACATACAAAACCAAAATAAGCATATCATCATTATAAACCTTTAAGTAAATGTTAGCATCAGCATCATTTTTACAAAATCCTAAGCTTAGTAAATACTTATCAATTCTTTCATACCAAGCACGAGGAGCCTGTTTGAGCCCATATAAGGCTTTCTTCAACTTGCAAACATGAGAATCTCTTTTATGGATTACATAACCTTCTTGTTGCTCAATATAGACTTCCTCCTCAATGACACCATTAAGGAAGGTTGTCTTAATGTCCATTTGATGCAGTTCCCAACCTTTGGCTGCAGCAATAGCTATTATAGATCTAATAGAAGTATATCTAGCAACAGGAGAGTTTTTTCATAATCTATTCCTTCTTTTTGAGAGAAACCACGAGCTACAAACCTAGCTTTGTATTTTTCAATACTACCATCAACAATATGCTTAATTTTAAACAACCATTTAGAAGAAACAATAGACTTACCTTTGGGTTTGGGTACAATGTCCCAGACATCATTCTTGATGATAGACCCATACTCTTCATCCATGGCTGATTTCCAAGCATGATGGGACATAGCTTCTTCGACATTGTGAGGTTCAGACTCAATGATATTACACATCACAGAAATGTAGTTGGTGTGGTTTTGGAATCTCTTGCTATCTCTAAAGGTTCCTCTGGGAGCAACAAATCCTTCAGCATCTTGAATCGTGTTTCTAACCCAAAGTGGTCTCTTCTTGCAAACCACAATATCTTGAGGTATATCGGTAGAGTGCATGGGTTCTGTTGGGTCATTTCGAACTTCCGGAAGGTCAGTAGACTCCTCCTGTATCTCAAGGTTAGCATCAACTATTGAATTTTGATGCTAACCTTTAGATCTTTTGAAAGCAATATCTTCTTCAAAAGTTACATCTCTACTTACCTCAACATACCTTTGACCTGAAATGTAGATCCTGAAGGCTTTGGAAGATTTGCTGTATCCCACTAAGATACATTTCTTTCCAGATGGATCCAACTTGGTTCATTTTTCTTTAGGCACATGAACATACACCGGGCTCTCGAATATCCTTAGGTGGTTGATGTCAGGTTTGATTCTTGTAAAGGCTTCTTCAGGAGTTACATCCTTTAGGGAATGATGAGGACATCTATTCTGAATATAAACTGTTGTTTTGGATGCTTCTGCCCATAGAAAAGGTTGTAGGTCTTGATCATGGATCATGGCTCTTGCAGCTTCAACAATTTTCCTATTCTTTCTTCCAGCAACTCCATTTTGCTAAGGATTGTAGGGAACACAAAACTCCCTCTTAATTCCTGCCTTAACACAAAAGTCATAGAAACTACTTGAGGTGTATTCACCTCCATTGTTAGACCTTAAACATTTAATTTGATTTCCTGTAGTGTTTTCAACTAAGGCTTTGAATTCTTTAAATTTGTTTAGGACTTCTTCAGACTCTTTAGATTTAAGAAAGTAGATCCATGTTTTCCTAGAGAAATCATCTATGAAAATAACATAATATAGAAAACCGCTAGGAGATGCTACAGACATAGGACCACATAAATCTGAATGAATAAGTTCTAACTTTTCTCTAGCCCTACTATCGCTTTTATGAAAATGATTCTTTACATTCTTACCCATTGCACAACCTTTACAAGCATCATCATGAGATAAACTAAGTTTAGGCATACCTTTAACCATTTTACCGAGAGTGGGAAGAGCTTGAAAGTGTAGATGTCCAAGTCTTCTATGCCATAGCTAGCATGATTCAGGGGCCTCATGGATGAGAACTTGAATTGGATTAGCTGCAAGCTTATATAAACTATCACATCTATTTCCAATAACACGAGTAGTTTTGAAATTAGATTTCTTAGACCAAGCGAGTACTTTCCCTTCAGAAAATGCTATTTGCAAACCCTTATCTTCTAAGGCAGAAATGGAAATAAGATTTCTTTTAATACCAGGTACAAAGAGAATATCACAGAGTTGTAAGGAAATACCAAAATCTAGTTTTAAAGAGGTATTACAAGAGCCTTTACCGAGTATCGAGCATCATCATGGATTACCACATGAAGGTTGGTGTCCTTTTCAATCAGATCTGAAAGATGCTCACGAAAACCTGAGATGTGTCTGGAGGCACCACTGTCAAGTATCCACGTATTACTGTTCGTAGGAACATTGCTGGATAGAGCAGAGATAAGAAGATAATCCTCACTTTGTTCGGCAACTTCATTTAAATTTACTTCCCTTTCCTTTGGATCATTCTGACAATCTCTGGCATAGTGACCATACTTATCACATCTGAAGCAACGAATGTGAGAGGAATCTCTTGACTTCTTCCTTGGATCATAGGAGGAGGATCTAAAATCTTTGCTTCTCTTTTCTTTCTTCCAATGTCCACCTTTCTTAGATTTCGCTAAGAGAACATGATTATCTTTGTGAGAGTTCTTGAGTTTTCCTCTTACCTCAATTCGAGATTCCTCGTCGATGCAATCAGATTGAAGACACTCAAAGTTGGGACGATCGGCTCTTCCACCAATGCTACGAATAAATGGTTCCCATTCATCAGGTATACCATTTAATGCAATCATAACAAGATCTTTATCCAAGATTTGGCAATCAAGAGTACTTAGCTTGTCCTTTAGTCCATTGATCTTCATGAAGTAGGCTATGATTGAGTCTTCTTCTTTCATTTTCATGTGAAGAAGCTGCTATCTTAGAGTAAGAGCCCTGCTGAGGTTGTTGACTTCATACATCCCTTCCAAGTGCTTGATCATTTCCCTGGCAGACGCAAATTTTGATATGACAGTGACAAGATGATTCTTGATGGATTCAATTATGATCTTCCTGGCCTTGAGGGAGTCTTTCTTGAACTGCTTCAGCTCTTCAGCATCTTCTGGAGGGGACAGCCTTTCTTCTTCTATGAATTTCAGCAGATCATTCTCTTCAAGGATCAATAGAATACTGACTTTCCAAGCAGCAAAATCAAGGGCTCCATCAAGTCTATTTTCAGCCCTCAAACCTGAATTTTAATCTGAAAACAAACAGCAGCTATATGGAACAAATGATTTACTAAAATCTAAAGTTAGTAATAGCTTAGCAGAATTGTAATTTTGTGCCCTAGATCAGTAATCAGATTTATGTCTTTTAATTATGCCCTAGTTTGTTAATCAGATTTGTAACATTTTAGTAAACCATAATTCAGTAAACTTAGAATTGAAGGAAGTAAACAAGAGACAAACACAAATACCCTGGGAAAACCTCCAAGGAGGAAAAACCCAACATTAAAGACCCACAGGTCAAATTATATATTCTCCTTTAATAGCACAAATACAATACTTAGCTTCCCTTTCATATCTGATCCCTTTTGTATGACAGATCTACACTTCTAAGCTCTTCAAGTCTGCACCAAAACGGTTTATGTCTTCTTGAACAAATTTGCACAATCATAGACAAGTTCGCACAATCCTTGTGTAAGTTCGCACCTTTTACTTGCTAATTCGTTGAATGCATGAATGATTGAATTGTATTTGCAAGATGGCTTTATTTATATGAGTCTTTAGCCTTTATTAGTATCCAAGTTAGCCTCCTTCTTTTGGCGCCAATTTATTATTGTGGCGTGGAAGTATAGGGCTGGGCTCAATCTTGGGGGCACGTTACCCCTTTAGGATAGGGCCCAGTCCTAAAAGGGTTTGGATGTTGCCTTCAGGCAATCCAAACCCATATTTACCTAGTTACAAACAACAAGAATAAATCATTACAATATGGGTCAAAGGAACTAGAAGGGTTAAAAAGGCATAAGGCTTACCTATTGTATAAAGACCAAGATACCACTCCTGGCTAAAAGAAACTACCATCAGCAAAAATTGAAACACCGATAATTTTTAAAATTCAGTCCTAACAATTTAAAATTCAGTCCTGACAAAGACAATCTAACTGTTTGAAGGACCAGGTTCCAAGACCTCCCTAGAATCCACCTTGATGCTAGGTTTCAGGAAAGAGTGATGTTTGGCTTTTGAAACCCTACTAACAAAAATTGTTGGTAAGAAAAAACAAATTGAAGGCTTCCAATCCACCTCCTCCCCTGAGAATGACATAGAGATCATAAATACACAATGCTAGATCTTGCCTTATCCTTCTGTTATATTAGTTCAGTCTTAGGAGTGTTTTTTCCCTTGTCTTTTATCTATTGCTCCTTTGTCTAAGTGTCTTTCTTTTCGCAAAGTCTTTAAAATTCCTTTGGTTTCTCTTTCAGCAAGACTGCCCTTAGGCAAACTCCTCTGCCGGCAAAATTTTGAGTTTGTGAACCCTTCTTTTGATCGAAAAAGTTCAATATTGCACCTTTGGTCAGTCTTTGTTCCGATATTTTCTTTTTTGGCGAAAAATTATGTTCACTAACCTCCCTTTTGGCTGAAAGCACTTTGCTTTCTTTTATTGGTTAAGTTTTGCTTTGTATTTCTCCTTTTTTGGCAAAAAGTCATCTTCGCTAACCTTTCAAACCGTTGAATGAGCCTTGTGTTTCATAGTCGCTTGAAGTCTTGGTTCCCAAACTTGGTCTCTTGCCGAAAAGAGAAGCATATGTCCCTTGTTTTGGCAAAATTTCATGTCCGCGAACTTTAAAGTTCACCAATCAAAGAAGTCACTGACTGTAGTAAGAGAAAGAGCAAGCTGGTTCGAGAAACTTCCTATTCGCTGAAAAGCTTGTTTGTGAAAAGAACAAAAGGAAGAAGTCAGAGGATTGAACAGTTAACAAAATTTGTTGATTGGGTTTCTCACCGATTAAATAAGGTCCTTAATATTCATTAAAGTGCATCGATTAATGAAGCTGATGGTACATTCAAAACCTCATATATATATAAAGGCAAAGAGCATATTTTTCGGATCGTATTGTTGCCATGATTTTGAGCTGCTAATAGTAAGTGGAGTCGCAAGAAAACCATTATAGTCATCGCCAGTGACCTCGACATGTCTCTTTGCCACACCAAAGTTTGAGGTGAGTTACTTGGGCCTAGCATGTATAGGAAATTATCATGACACACATGGGAATGTGGTGATAAGATTGGACTAAGATTCAATAGGAAATGTGCTCAAATTACCTATGAGGGATGAGTTTATAATATGTCTGAAGTGACCAGATGACATTATTTCTTGGAAAAGAAAGATTGGTGTCTGAAGCATTGCCAAGCATTCACTTAAAGTTGAGAAGAAAGGGAAATCACAGCTCCCCAAGAATTTGCAGAGAGCCCACTTTAAAGAGGATATTTTAGCATAATTACCCTGCTCCACAGAGTAGTGGCAGGTTGACTCTAGTACTTTTCAGAAGTGGATGTGCTAGTTCGTACTTGTTATTTGCAATGAATCATAATATGTTGATTGGGCGAAATTGATTAGTAACTATATGCATGATCAGTTTGTCAGTTTCCATAAAGCACATATTTTCTGTATGTGTTCATATCGGATCTATGTAATTGCAAGTATACAAGCAGTATGGCCAGGATTGAAGTCTGCTAGGGTCCTCTCATTTACTATGTAGGTTTATGAGTATTTTTACCCATTGCAGGAAGAATATGGGATGGAGGATTACAAAAGGGTAGTTGATGCTTTTTGTATATTCAATGCCAGAAGAATTAGGGGCAACCTAGAGGTAAGGATATCGTATGAAGCTACACAGTTGATAATGCAATTCAGAAGCTTCTATATCCAAGTGGACAAATTTTTTTATGTCAAATTTGGGGGCTTTGAGAGTACACCATACAAGTTGCCAAGATATGCCAGTAGATTATATTGTTTTACTTGAAGTCTGCAGGCAAATGGCATGTGTAAGCAAAAAGTGTCACCATAGAAAAGGGAAGCTTTTCTTATGCAACTAACCCACTACACCTACAAGACTCATGATGATACCAGGAACGTGGAGAGGATTCTCTCTAAATTTAATTTTCATTTGTTCGATGCTAGGCCTTCCTTTGACAACAAAAATTAAAAACAGTTTATATCTTGGTACTTGGTATGAGCATGAGCTTCATATTGAAGATTTTTAGGAGGATTGTACAAGCAATCATGAGATAAGATGAAGTGATTGGATGATTGACCATTGACCAAATGAAGGCTTTCCATCTGAATTTTGACATCACTGACATTGTTGATGACCTTTTGGATATGATTGATGAAGGATACTATGTAGTAAGTTCAAAACCTTTACACAAGGCCAGATAGCCTAAAAGAGAGGTCACAAATATTTTCATTACATCCTCTTTTGTTTGGGATAAGAGTAAAAGATGGGTAGAGTCCAAAATTGTTAGCCATACTTCAGGCAAATCTGCAAGCAAAAGGCAAGCATCAGTAGAACAAGGATGTTACAAGTCCAATCTGTTGGAACCCTAAATTTTGTAATTTTTAGAATTCCAGATTCCAAGACAAGGAACAAGAAAATTTCTAAATAAATATATATATATATATATTGAATAGGTACAACTAATATGTTTTATATTTGTTGCACAATATGAAACCATAACATAAACACAATAATGGGCATAAAAAATGGATTGTGAAGCACCAAAGGGGGTATTTACATCATTTAAAGACCATTTATCCATTATATACCCATAAAATAGCCTTAAAACACCTATAATATGCCTAAACAACTTGTAAAGTGACAATTAATTACATAAACTAAGGCAATTTCGGGATTTGGAATTATTTTTATTTATAAGGGGGGTGTCTTTTCAACCAAAGGGGTATGAAAACCATTCAACCACATATATATGTGTGATGTAAAATGTAAAGAGGGGGGAATAGAGATACAAGAGGTGGAGGCAATTTTGTACTTTTAAACTTTTTATGAAAAATAACCAGTTGCATTTTCTTTCTCATATGTGTTGAGAGTTAACATATTTTCAGAAGGCATTTGCTTGTGATATTGTCCAAAGGAGATAAGGTTATTTGTGTTCTTCTAGTGAAATTCTATGTTTCATATTGTAGATTTGGATCAAAAAAGATTTACTTGTGAATTGTAATTGTTCCCTGTATTTCTTCCTTGGATGGTCTCTTAAAGTTAGGGTTAAATTCATTCAAGCAGTTTACAATAGAGACATTGAAGTAGAGCTCATAAGAAATAGTAACTAATAGACTCGTCGAGAGGGGGTGGGTTTAAAAACTGTCTCATAAGTTTACACAATAAGTCCTAAAGAAATATAAGACTCTGTAGCCCAAATAAGAGGAAAGGCACTGATCATTTGTAAACAAACCCTTTAACCATACCAATCACCCTTTACTTTTAAGCATTAGGATTAGTAGAGTAGGTATAGTAGGTAATTTAGCCAAAGTGTAACATATATACTTTTGTAAGATACATAGATCAATACACACATCTGAAATTAGTTTGTTTAAGAAACTTATGCCATTCTGAGACTAGGAGATATCAGATTAAGACACTAAATCTGCTATAAAAAGCATTAGTTGAAGGAACAACTAGTGAGTAGGTATACCCGCCTAGGTCCTGCAGAGCCTAAAGTGAGAGAGTTAGTAACCAAATAGGTTCACTCTATAAGTTGGCCAAGTCAATTGGAGGGTTTGATCATAGGAGTTGGCATTTCCTTAGAACCTATCCAATCTATTGATTTGAGACTATGATGTCCCCTTCTAGTTGACATTTGTCAACTAAGTAGATTAGTCTATCACTGACCCTTGTAGGCTGATGAGGTTGGGTAGAGGGTCCTCCAGAGTTTGATTCACGTCCTTCAAAGCAAGCACTCCAGGTCTGGTCTTCGTTTGAGGTCTCCAGGACTCCGTTTGAGATACTTTCTATTTTTAGCAGTCCTGCTATTTATAGCCAGTGCGTTGGGCAAGGACAGATTATGGTTTGGTAGTCTCCAGCTCAGACGGTAGGCATTTCTGATGAATACTTAGAGAGATATTAATATTTAATTATATATCTAATTATTTTTAATTAAATATTAAATGGCGAACTGTAATGTTTTAATGTTTTAAAAGTCACTTTAAGTTATAACTTAAGTGAGGGTCTATTTCTCAACAGATGGGGCCAGCTTTTATATTAAATGGAAGATGATTTATTTTTTGACACTTCAATAGTCAAAAATAAATAATAAATGTTTAAACATCATTAAAGGCCAAATCGCACCTTTCTTGGGAATCACGCCAACCCTAAATGGAGAAGATTAAAAGAAGATTTTAGGTCTTCTTTTCATTATGCTAAGTTTTGATATTTTTGTTTGGAGCTCTGAGAGGAGTTTTGGCCAAGGGTTTCAACAGAAGATTCTTCTGCAGTGATCAGAGGTATCGGTACAGGAAAACGTGGGATTCTTGTACAATAGCATCAGAGGCTATGAAATATCAGTTGATCTTTCTCTTACAGTTGGTTTCATTCAGGGACCAAGTTTGTGCTTATTAGTCAGAGAGGCACCGTTATTTATCAGTATTTTGTTGCTGCAACAAACAAGGAAACAAAGATACCCAAAGGAGATATTTTTGATGGCTATACGGCTACCTGGGGAGTAGCGCCAATCACCTAAGGGGTTGTGATTTGCATATTGGAAGGATCCAAAAAAATAAACAAAGTAAGGAGAAGGTGCGCCTAGCCTAGAGTCATCCATTGAGCTACCATGCAAGCTGTTCGGGTTAGTCTGAAGTGAGTTATAGCATGCTGTCTTAATGGAATGTGTATGACCAGCAAGGAAGAAATAAGGGTTTCCAACAATTCTTGGTATTTTTCAGTTCTTATCTTTTATTGGCTGTTTATGTATTGAGGGTAAATAAAGGTTGAATACATGTAATAAGGGTTTGATCAGTTTATTACTAAATTAGAATTGATTTCTAGTGTTTCCCTATAGTTTCTTTTTGTGTTTAAGTTTGTCAAAAATTATATTTGTTGCTACAAATTGGCAAAGAACACACTTGAAATGCAACAGGTTTAGTTAAACGTCAGTTGTCTTAGTTGAAGACCCTTTAAGGTTCTTACAGAGACCCAACACAATCCACAAAAGGCAACTTCAAATGTTATGTCATTAGGGCCAAGTCTGCTAACATGATAGGAGATGGGGCTGAAGAGCCAAAAAAGAATAAAAGATTGAAAGGCCAATGTGAAGGAGATATAGAAAACGCAAGAAGGAAGTTAGAGGTAAAAAGAACACCTATGAGATAGTCTTCCCCACCTCAAGAAAACATTGAAGAACAACAATAGATGGGAATTCCTCCATCTTCAGGTCAAACATCTTCTAGGTAGTTACAGGGAAACCTTGATGTTGTTTCCATTAGCCATTGCCAATACTAGAGAGATCATGGGAAGATGAATGGGTTTTATTTTGGGACTGCTGAATGACTCTATTTTTGTTATACTATATAGATTTTCAAAAGTGACATAATTTATTCCATTTGAGAAGTCAAATGATGCTATGCATGCTGCTACCTTGTTCTTTAGAGAGGTGCTTAGACTACATGGTTTAGTGAAGGACCTTGACTCGGATAGAGAATCAAATTTGTTAGTCACTTTTGGCATACTTTATTGAAGAAGTTAGGCACAAAATTGGGTTACAGTTCAGTCTATCATCCACAAACTAATGGGCAAACATAGGTTTTTTAATAGAAGTCTTGGAAAATTTGTTGAGGCTTTTGACTGGAAAGAAGTCAAATCAAGTGGAATTTAGTATTAGCCCAAGCTAAATTTGCATATAAATATTTACTCAATAGAAGTACAACAAACAGTCCATTTTAGGTTGTTTATGTTTACTGCTCAAGAGGGGTAAATGAATTGAAGGATAATATTGATTTGGGAAGATACAGTGCTACAACGAAAGGTTTTGCTGAGTACATTAAGAAAATAGAAAATAAGATGAAGAAAAACTTGGAGAAGAGCACCATAAAATACAAAGGAAATGCCGATTGCAAGAGGAAAAAACAGGAATTTCAGATTGGAGACATAGTTTTGACACATTTATGGAAATAGAGATTTCCTCAAGGGATTTGCAATGAATTGAAATGGAGAAAAATTGGAACATACGAAATTGAATTTCTAGAAGGAGTTAATGTTGTAGATTTGTATCATTACCATGAAGGGTAGACAAGTGGAGAAAATGCAATTTTAGATTTGCAAAGGAACAAGAGCCGATACAGTTGGAGAAAGAGCTGGATGAAGTTGAGGTGATAATAGATTCCTTTGTGATTGAGAAAACAAGGGAAAAGAAATAGAGAGTATTTACCAAAGTGGAGAAACTGAATAGTAGAAGAAACAAATTGGACAAGTTTGATGCAGGAGCATCCAAGTAAAATGTAATGCTGCACCACAAAAACATCAGTGAAGTTTTTTTCGAGTTGTAGTTCATAGTTCATGTCAACTTGCTTTCCTTTGAGCTTGTGTTAGGAAGGTTTTGAGCTGCTTCATAATTCATCCTTTTGTAGAGGTGTTTGGGAGACACCATCATACTATTTTTGACTTGTATACTGCATCAGAAAATTATTAGTCAGTTTAATGAGTTGTTACAAAATGGCAACAATAGCTATAAGTGTGAACAACAAGGTTTATATGGAGCTACAAGAGCTGTCTCTTCTATAGGTTGAATATTTAGGCAATAAATGTGCTTTTTTGGTCAGTTGTGATAGGAGTAGAAATGCCCATTTCCAATGTTGAGTTGGACTTTGTTTGGACAAATAATATTCATAGTGTTAATGAACTAAAGCTCCATATTATTGAAAGAGTCAATCACTAGTTGTTACTTTCCATTCAATGAGAGTGTTTAATTGTCGTTTCCATCTTGGCATCTAGGTTGAGCTCTCCAAACTTACCCAATGCCTTTGGCAATACAAACCAATTTGTAGAGATTATTACTATGATTTGTGGTAGGTTTCTTGCTTTTGACAACGGATTGGTGGTGTCTTCATTTTGTGAAAACATAACATCTAAGCTACACTTTTTCTATTTATGTTTCAACTTTTTTTGATGAATTATCATTTGCAAAATATTTTATGGAGTTTAATTTGGTTGCATCATATTTTGTTGCCTAAGTTTTCTTGGCTATTTATATTTTATTTTCATGGTCATTCTACTTGAATGTGGGCTGAATGGGGTCGACTCCATCTTTCCTTGGCATTACATTTCCTTTTATTGGGTGCGGTTCAAATAGATAGAAGAGCAGAATTGAAAGGGAGAGAAGAAAAATGTTGAAGAGCGAGCTAGCTGATGCTGTAGACAAAAGAACATGGATTTGCTTTGCTGAGAAGAAATAAAGCATGCTGAAGTTATAAACCTGATTTAGTACATTGCGCTGTAGAAATGAGGATAGAACTGATGACCGGTATTAGGGATATTTTTGATTAAGTGTATTGCAATCTTGATTAGAGCTGCTATAGAAGGATTTTATTTTGATTTGTTTTAAAGCATTGTATTTACTTGTGTATGGTGAATGGACTACAGAAGCTACAATAAAACCTATCATTGAATTTTGGATTCGAAGTTGCATAATTTATTGTTTTTTTGTGATTATAACATCTAGCTACAAGGTTAGGCAAATTTTAATTGATATCCTCAAGCTTGATTGCACCACATAACCTCTGAGTTCTTGATAATGCTAGCACAAAATCTATACTAATATCCTCACATGGTTTCCATAGAATTGTTAGTCACTTATCCATTTCAACATTTTGACTACTTCCTTTTGTTGTTTGACAAATTCTATAGTTTTGCACATACCATCACTATTGTCTTGTCAACTTCAAAATGTCCTACTGTGTCATCACAGTGTTTTTTTAATCAAATTTCCTACATTGAAATTGTACGAATTCATAATTGATTTGTTTTGAACCACAAATCATCTTATATAAAATAATCCAACCATCTATTTCTATTACCACTAATTGACATCTTATGAATTTCAAGTTTTAGCAAAATTACTGTCAGTTTCATACAAAATCTTCAATTCATCAAAAGTAATAACTTGAATTCTCATTTCCATTATCAAATTATGTCATTTACTCAACACAATATCCACTGTGTTGGATTTTCCACTCCTATTTTTCAACACAAATGAATAGTTCTGGAAAAATTCAACCCATTTGACTTGTCTTTGATTCAACTTACTTTGTTTATTCATAAATTGTAGTGCTTATTATAATCGTATAAAACAAATTCTTTTGATAACATATAATATCTTCATTTCTTTAGTACTTCAACAATTGCGTAAAATTCTTTATCATAAATTGAATATTTTCTTTCAGCATCATTCAATTCACTAAAATAAGCAATAGGTCTTTTTAAAAATTATTTTGACTTGAAATAGCTCCATTTGCAATCCCACTAGCATAACAATTTACCTCAAATAGCTTATCAAAGTCCAGCAAAGTTATAACAGGTTGTTCGGTAACTTTCTTCAGCAACTCAACTTTTTAGCTGCAACAATCCAATTGAATTCTTTTTCAATAATCGGTTTCCCACTAAATTTTTTGATGAACTTTCTATAAAAACTAGTGAATCTCTGAAAAGATCTAATTTCAGAAATACTTATTGGCTTAGGCCATTGAACAATAGCTTTGACTTTCTCAAGATTCATCTTTAAAACATGAACAAAAATAACAAACCCAAGAGAAACTAACATAACCATGAAACTTCATTTTTTCACATTCATCAATAGTTTTTCTTCTATTAACCTTTGCAATAGCAACTTGATATGATCTAGGTGTTCCTCTTTAGTTTTACTGAAAATTAGAATGTCATCCAAATATACAATTGCAAACTTACCAAGATGTGGTTCAGTACCTAAGTATTAGGTCCATTCATCAACCCGAATGACATTGGGGACAACTCATACAAACCTTCTTTTGTCTTGAACATAGTTTTTTATTTACAACTTTTTTCGAATTTTGATTTGATGATATCCGCTCCTTAAATCTATCTTGTTGAAATACTTTATGCCACTCAGAATCCATAATATCATCCATCCATCGCAAAAAAATAAATGTATTTATTAGTAATCCTGGTAACTGCTTTGGAGTTTGTACATATTCTCTATTCTCCTCCTTTCTTTGGTGCTAATATTACTGGTATTGCACATAGGCCCAAACTTTCTCTTATCAACCCTTCCTAAACCAATTCTTCAACTTGTCTATATAACTTTGCACTCTCCATTTGTTTCAATCTATGAGCTGCTTTATTTTTTTTTGCTCGGTAATAATTTTGATTTTATTAATATCCAAAAAAGAGTACACGCATAAGATCCAAACAACACCTCCAATATTTGAAACTACAAAAAAGGAATTCTGCCACCACGACAAAAGACTACAAAAAACCTACCAAACTTGCCAATTAAAGACGACCACCAAAATTCTACCCAAGTACATCATAAGTCCCCGACGAAGCATAGTCTAAAAAGACGTATACCAAAAAAGACATGACACCACCATAAAATAGAAACATCTACAACTCACTGGACTTTCCTCCGACGCTTGTTCCTCACCACCCCTGCAACTCAATTCTTTGTCACCTTCGACTTTCTAGGGCGCAACACATGTCCCGAATCTCCCTCTACCTCTGCCTCGGCTTGTGCAATGACCTCGTCCAATTCTTTAATTTCCACTATCACCTTCAGCGCATCCCAGCTCCACCTTGCCTCCTCTTTGCAGTGAAATTTGCACATGCCCTTCGCCCACCGAAGAAATGGGTACAGACCTACATTTCCACCGTTTGCACCTGTCTCCAATCCCTCCCGTGCATCAAATCCCAGACCTGGCTGAGCCCATTCTAAGGAGGAGTCCATCCCCACCAGAATATCATCATGCACTATTGTCTGCATTACTCTGCTCACCATTTCAGTGGATTCTCCCAGCTGCAAACCCCAAGCCATGATGAGGGAAAAAACATCCATCTTCGTTTTGTACCTGAATTTTCACAAGTTGAAAGCACCCCAGTTGTCTAATGGTTATTTCCCCGTAGAAGGTATAAATTTGCTTCCTGCTTTGCAACGTAAAATTTGCTTCCATTCTCGCCATTCTCCCCACTTCACCACCTCCCAATGCTGTTACGGTTTGCTTCCAAGAAACCCTGCAATGTTCTCGGATTTCTTCTCAATGAAGCCTTGAGAAAATGAGGATAGTGTTAAATGCAAATTTGAAATACTTGAAAGCCGTCATTAATGTCCTTCGTTGCATAACACGATCACTGCCCTTTGCTATCATACCTCTGTCAGCCGTACTGAAAATAGCAGTTGTGTGATTAATGCCCACCACCTGCTTCCTCCTCAAAAAACACATTCTAAAAGTCTTCCATTCTAAAATCGCCACCTGCATCAAATGTAAGAGACCATTTGGAAAGTATATCCACCTCTACATTACCAGTACGCCTCACATAGCTTAATTGAAAATCATCAAAATATTTTAGTTCTTCAACGATATTGTGAATCCAACCTTGCAGGTGCCATGCCTCAATCCCCTCCTTCATTAATGCCTGAATAATAATTAAAGAATCTCCCTCTAAATGCAATTTTCTAGCGCCTAATTGTTTACACATCCTAATTGCTAACAATGCCGCTGATGCTTCAGCCAAATTATTTGTGCCTTCTTACAATCTCTGAGCTCCTAGAGCTAAGACCTCACCCTTCCACAATGACCCCTGCCCCCGATGGTCCCGGGTTGCCTTTAGAGGCCCCATCAAAGTTTGCTTTCCACCATCCCTCCATAGGTCTCTTCCACTCAACATTCAAATAGCCTTTGTTGGTTTGAACCCAACTAAGCCCATTAACGGGCAAATGAGCTGCTTTATTATGTAAACTTTCTCTTGGTATTAAATCCATATGATGAATATACTCTATTGTCAACTTATCAATTTTAGTCTGGGTACTTCTTCTATATTTGTGGTATCTTCTATTTCCAAAATTGTTTACCACATACGAATATTACTTTGGCATTACTATTCATTTGCTCTTCATCCTTCTCCAGGGGCAAAATACATGTTTCTCTCTATCCTCTATCAATCAACAAGTATTCTCTCTCCCATTGTGTAGCTTTTCTATCAAACTGCCATGTCTACCTAGTAAAATATGACAAACATTTATAGGCATGGCATCACACAAAATTTAATATTCAGAAACTGCAATTTTGAATTTTACAAGACATCGTAAGTGCAACTATAATTTTATAGAAATACATTTTGTTATAAATAAATAAATAAAAATAAATGTATTTAATTAGCTAATAATATCTGCATATATGATAATGAAGAATAATAGCATGTGAAAAACTAAAGGCTCTAACATGTATAGTGTAATAAAAATACGCAATACTTATTGTAACTCAATCACAAATGCTTAAATATATTGGGAATAATGATATGAAAAATGGCATTGGTATTACAATTATTCATAATTTATGTTATAGACAATTTAAATACTTAGAATGATGAAGAAGGGTTAGAAAACTAGAGGATAATGAATAACAAGAAAATAAAACACAGGTCAAGTGAACTCTGACTAAATTCAACTTTTACACATGCCTAGAATTACATTTCCTTTTGGAGTATGCAATTGTTTACAGTACATTTGTGCATTAGTTTAGTGGACTTATGCCACTTGATTATAAATGTATAATAAACAAACAGTAAAAAAATACCATGTTCTTACTAAGAAATCTAAGAAACAACAATAGCATGAAAATTAAAACTTAGCAAACACAATAAATGAAATAAAAAATTTATGTAGCTAAAAATTTGCTAGTTAATTATATGTAATCTTATATGTAGACAACACAAATAAAAGAAATAAAGATGACACACCTCCAAGAAAAAAAAGGAAACTTCTACAAAGAGATGCACAAGAAAAATCAATAATTTTCTTATATAATATCTTAAAAAAATGATAATATCATGAAAATGACAACCAGAAATATTTTGGAATAAAAAAATTGAAGTATACAATTTTTAACAATACATTTTCCCCTTAGTTTAGTTGACTTAGGCCACTAGATAATAAGGAAACTTCTTTGTTATACAAAGAGATGGACAAAAAAAATCAATAATTTTCTAGTACGATATCTTAAAAAAATTCATAATATCATGAACATTAGAATGAGAAATATTTTGCAATAAATGTTTGAAGTATTAATTTTATTTTTAGTATGACGCCTTACGTGAAAATTAAAAGGAATAACTTTCACATACGTTGTTGTCATGGAAATCTAGGGTATGGATCAAGAAATAACATTCTCTTTTTTAAAAACTTTATTTTCTCGTACCCTTGGCCTTAGGATGCAGCATAGGCGGTGGGTATGCTGCATACCTAGATGCTGTAGACTTTTTAAGAGAATCTCAGAATATTTGATGTGAGAGGTTGTGACAGCTTTGCAAATCAACGTTGTCCATCTGCATACAGTAGTATGTGACATTCAATTCGAGGTTATCTACAGAGTTATCGCAGAATTTTAGTATTACATCATCTGATGAGGTGTACGAGTTTGCGTGTAATGAACGCAGTGCATCTCTATAAATTAGCTTCAAGGAATTGGAAAGGTATGATGATAGTTGGTAAGCATTAAGTGTGTTGTGTGAAATTCATTACAATATATTTTGTAAAACAGTTGCAATGGAATTCAAGAACTGCACCAGGGATCCAATCCCGTTGCTATTTGGCGAGTGGCGTTTGGCTTCTGTGAAAGAAGTGCAAGACAATTTTCAACAGATTAAGAATCAAAATCTCCTTTGTGACTGGAGTATCCTACGTCTTTTGGATGGATGGATGGATGGCCCTCGCTATGGATGAAAAGTTGAGCAAAGCTACAAGAAAGGCATTGGGGACATGCTTCTTGTTAAAACAAAGGCATTTAGAAAGGGAGGTAAGTTTTTCCGACCATTAAGTGGTTTCAATGTCCCTATATCTAAACCAGTGAGTATATTTTGTGATAACAAAAGTGCAATTAATATTTCCAAGGATTCAGTATTGCATGCTAGAACCAAGCAATTCGAGTTCAACTATCATTTCTTGAGGGAGAAAGTGCAGAACAAAGAGTTTGTATTGGAACATGTTTCCAATACAGATTAGTTAGCAGATATATTCACCAAGCCTCTACTGAAAGATACATTTACCTATTTAGTAGGTGAATTAGGGGTGTTGCCCCTTCAAGAGGTGAACTAAAGGTATGTGCTCCACATCAGTTAGGTTTTGCATTGTCAATCTTTTCAGGATTGATGTGTTGAAGGATGCTACTCCTCAGGGGGAGCAGCATAGTGTAATATGGAAGCTTGTGCCTCCACTTTGGCATTGTTGTCAAAGGGGGATAAGATGTGAAGCAGAGAAAATATCAGTAGTATTGAAAACATATAAATTAGCTTCAAGGAATTGGAAAGGTATGATATTAGTTGGTAAGCATTAAGTTGTGTGTTGTGTGAAATTCATTACAATATATTTTGTAAAACAGTTGCAATCCAATTCAGGAAGTACACCAGGGATCCAATCCCATTGCTATTTGGCGAGTGGCGTTTGGCTTATGTGAAAGAAGTGAAAGACAATTTTCAACAGATTAAGAATCAAAATCTCCTTTGTGACTGGAGTATCCTACGTCTTTTGGATGGATGGCTGGATGGCCCTTGCTATGGATGGAAAGTTGAGCAAAGCTACAAGAAAGGCATTGGGGACATGCTTCTTGTTAAAACAAAGGCATTTAGAAAGGGAGGTAAGTTTTTCCGACCATTAACGAACTTGTCAAATATTTTTTGACAAGTTCTTAACATCTTTAGTTCAACTTCTTTTTATAAAAGCATTTGAAACGACATGGATTATCATCCGAATTCTATGCAAATGGTGCACTCATTCTGGAAATGTACTCCGGAGTTTACCTCACTGAAGAAGGACGAGATGCCGCTTTACTTTTCACAATGGAAGCTAAAATTGCTGAAGTTATATACTTCATTTTCTCCATCTACACCAAGCCTGTGGAGCATGAAGCCCAGTTCAGTTGCTTGATGAGTAAAATCACGCATAATTCTGGGTTGAAGGCGTATTGATGGGCTAGCCTATCCGTCACTGTTATTATAGTGTAGAATATTATTAATGTGGTATTATTATAGTGTGGTATGTTTGCAATCTAATCATCTAAGCTTTGTTGAACATGTATACTAAATCGTAATATTATGTTCTATGTGAGAAAGGAGTTTTTTTTTTTTTTTTTTTGGGTGTGTGGGATATTACCGTTTAGAGTATGGCATGAACATATAGGCTTTCTTTTACTAATTTTTTTATATATTTAGTAATATGTAAACTATACTTAATATAGTATAAAATTAGTAATATTTATTTTGTACAAGTTTTATTATGTTGGGTTATAATTTTTATAAATTATAAAATTATCATTGGGTAAATGGGATTAGATACCAAGGAGGTTATAATGAGAGTAATTCTATTCAACGACAATGACCATTTACTTTTCCATGTACTCAATAAATTTTGAATGCACTCCACTACTAAGCTCCCATTCAACTTTGAATATCTCTTATCAATTAATCACATTCCCAAGTATCTATGGGGAGAGATATGAACCTCATAATCTAAGATATCTTAAATCTTGAATCTCTCAAGATAAATGTGTTTTTCAGAAAAATATATTGGATTAAAATTTATTCACCTTTTGACTAGAAACCTTCTGATAATGCTCAAGAGCATTTTTAAAGTACCTCTATGAATTTAAGATGGGTAATCTTATCAATATACCCCCAAAAATAAAAACCAAAGAGTTTTTCCTCCCTCGCCTCCTTCTTCAAATATCTACCTAAAACTTCAACTAAAACAAGAAATAAAAAGTAAAAAATGGATCTTGTTATCTCAAACCCCTTAAAAATATAAATGACTATTTCAACTTCATTATTTGGGACATCATAGGAAATATAAGAGATACAAATATGAATCCATTCATACCATGCATCATTAAAGTTTAAAATTACACATAATTTGAATGGGGAAATCCTAATACTCTATGCTAAGCCTTTTCTTGTTTAGCTTGATCAACAAACCTTCCCTTTTCCTATATTTTATTGTGTGCATGGTCATGTTGGTGATGATAACCTTGTCAAGAATTGATCTCCCTTTTAGAAAACTACTCTATTCTTATGATATAAATTTCTCCAATCACTTCAACCTAGTAGAGATAGTCATAGCCACAATCCTATAACTCATATTTCATTATGTAATTGGCCTATACTCATTAAAATACTTTTACCTCCCTTAATTTTGACCCAATCCTCCTTTTGTTCTCATGAGGATTACCCATCATCGCTTTATTCCAATTCTTTTCCTATTACTTGATTTCTACCATTTTTTTTTTTGTAAAATGAACATCTTTCTATCCCAAAATTCCCTACTATCCCAATCCTTGACCTTATCCTCAAATCCTAAATACTTATACTCAAATAATGTTCCATCTTGAATTGGATACCACAAAGCTTTAAAATTTTATTGATGTTGATTGACCAAGATCGACCAATGGTCGAATCCCCCAAATGGAATAACTTCCAAGAAGAATTTATCTAAATCTAGTAACTAGTTCTAATTAGTAAAAAAATTCCAATCGACTCAAGATTTTTTCATCTCTAGTCCTTTTTGTTATTCCTAATGAACCAGTAGTATTTTGGCTTCATATCAGTAAGTAAAAGTCTTCATAAAGACTCCTAAATTTTATTGTAGTCAGATTAAACAAAGACTCTTCTTCTTTCTTCTCCTCTATTTTTAACACAATGTTAACCCTGCCCTCTTCCCCACCCTCCCCCCACTCCCCCCTTAATAATCTATTCCTTGTCATCACGAGCATGTCTAAAATCTCTAATATAATCCCATGTATTTAATTTTTCTCTATCCAGAACTAGTTGAAGCACAAAAGAGACTATATTTTTCTTATTATTTCATGAGTCAAACAATATTGTAGTTAAACCCACATAAGAAATTGTATTTAAAAATACATTGGACAGAAGATAATATGTCTGTTACCTTAGACATTTTAAGTGCAACTATAATTTTATAGAAATACATTTTATTATAAATAAATGTATTTTAATTAGCTAATAATATCCACATATATGATAATGAAGAATAATAGCATGTGAAAAACTAAAGGCTCTAACATGTATAATATAATAAAAATACACAATACTTATTGTAACTCAATCACAAATGCTTAAATATATTGGGAATAATGATATGAAAAATGACAATGGTATTACAATTATTCATAATTTATGTTATAGACAATTTAAATACTTAGAATGATGAAGAAGGGTTAGAAAACTAGAGGATAATGAATAACAAGAAAATAAAATACAGGTCAAGTGAACTCTGACTAAATTCAACTTTTACACATGCCTAGAATTACATTTCCTTTTGGAGTATGCAATTTTTTACAGTACATTTGTCCATTAGTTTAGTGGACTTATGCCACTTGATTATAAATGTATAATAAACAAACAGTAAAAAAATACCATGTTCTTACTAAGAAATCTAAGAAACAACAATAGCATGAAAATTAAAACTTAGCAAACACAATAAATGATATAAAAAATTTATGTAGATAAAAATTTGCTAGTTAATCATATGTAATCTTATATGTAGACAACACAAATAAAAGAAATAAAGATGACACACCTCCAAGAAAAAAAAGGAAACTTCTACAAAGAGATGCACAAGAAAAATCAATAATTTTCTAATGTAATATCTTAAAAAAATGATAATATTATGAAAATGACAACCAAAATATTTTGGAATAAAAAAATTGAAGTATACAATATTTTACAATACATTTTCCCCTTAGTTTAGTTGACTTAGGCCACTAGATAATAAGGAAACTTCTTTGTTATACAAAGAGATGGACAAGAAAAATCAATAATTTTCTAGTACGATATCTTAAAAAAATTCATAATATCATGAACATTAGAATGAGAAATATTTTGCAATAAATGTTTGAAGTATTAATTTTATTTTTAGTATGACGCCTAACGTGAAAATTAAAAGGAATAACTTTCACATACGTTGTTGTCATGGAAATCTAGGGTATGGATCAAGAAATAACATTCTCTTTTTTAAAAACTTTGTTTTCTCGTACACTTGGCCTTAGGATGCAGCATAGGCGGTGCGTATGCTGCATACCTAGATGCTGCAGACTTTTTAAGAGAATCTCAGAATATATATCTAACATTTGATGTGAGAGGTTGTGACAGCTTTGCGAATCAACGTTGTCCATCTGCATACAGTAGTATGTGACATTCAATTCGAGGTTATCTACAGAGTTATCGCATAATTTTAGTATTACATCATCTGATGAGGTGTACGAGTTTGCGTGTAATGAACGCAGTGCATCTCTATAAATTAGCTTCAAGGAATTGGAAAGGTATGATGTTAGTTGGTAAGCATTAAGTTGTGTGTTGTGTGAAATTCATTACCATATATTTTGTAAAACAGTTGCAATGGAATTCAAGAAGTGCACCAGGGATCCAATCCCGTTGCTATTTGGCGAGTGGCGTTTGGCTTCTGTTAAAGAAGTGAAGGACAATTTTCAACAGATTAAGAATCAAAATCTCCTTTGTGACTGGAGTATCCTACGTCTTTTGGATGGATGGATGGATGGCCCTCGCTATGGATGGAAAGTTGAGCAAAGCTACAAGAAAGGCATTGGGGAGATGCTTCTTGTTAAAACAAAGGCATTTAGAAAGGGAGGTAAGTTTTTCCGACCATTAACGAACTTGTCAAATATTTGTTCAACTGCTTAACATCTTTAGTTCAACTTCATTTGATAAAAGCGTTTGAAACGACGTTGATTATCATCTGAATTCTATGCAGATGGTGCACTCGTTCCGGAAATGTACTCTGGAGTTTACCTCACTGAAGAAGGACGAGATGCCGCTTTACTTTTCTCGATGGAAGATAAAATTGCTGAAATTATATACGTCATTTTCTCCATCTACACCAAGCCTGCGGAGCGTGAAGCCCAGTTCAGTTGCTTGATGAGTAAAATCACGCAGAATTCTGGGTTGAAGGCGTATTGATGGGCTGGCCTATCCGTCAATACTATTATAGTGTGAAATATTATTAGTGTGGTATTATTATAGTGTGGTATGTTTGTAATCTAATCATCTAAGCTTTGTTGAACATCTATACTAAATGATAATATTATGTTCTATGTGAGAGAGGAGTTTTTATTTTTGGGTGTGGTGGATATTACCATTTAGAGTATTGTAGATTTCTTTCTAATATGAACATGTAGACTTTCTTTTAATAATTTTTTTATATATTTAGTAATATGTAAAATATACTTAATATAATATAAAATTAGTAATATTTATTTTGTACAAGTTTTATTATGTTTGGTTATAATTTTGATAAGTTTGAGTAAGAATAATATGAATGAAACATTTAGTAATTTTTTAGAACTTTCACAAAAAAGAGAGATTTCTTTTAAAAGAATCAATACATAGAAGAGAATTTAAAATCTTAGAATAGTCCTCTTTTCAAGTATTGTATAATATCAATATTAATAGTACATGTAAATTGTTTAAAATGGATATATGTTCATCCTATCAAATACTATAATAATATAATGAATATTTAAGATAATATACATTTCATCTCAATATGTAACATAGAGTTTCTCTTACAATGACATGTTTTGAGTCATAAATTACATTTATATTACATGTGACAGCTTCTATGTTTTTATAATAAAGAAATGAGATTGTTTCTTCATACTCTATGTGTAGTATAACAAATCAAAAATTTGATCCATTTTTAAAATCTAAACGGTAATGAAAGTGTAGACCATAGAAAATATAGATGGTTAAGTCTTTAGATAAACAAGTAGAATATAATTGCATTTAAGAATTCACTAAATATAATTAACTTTTAAAAATAGGATGGTCAAAAGAGGGTCGTGACCTATTAAATTTAAAAATACAAAACATCATACAACAATTTTAGATGGTGTGACAATTTTATAAATCAAGAATATTATATAGAGTTGTAGGAATATAAGGTTTGACACAATATATTATTATAGTTTAGAGAGATTTTAGAGTAATAGGAATTTGTCTCTTAGTAGATGTGAACATCAAATAGTTGAAAGAGGCTAGATATTAAGTGGCAGAGGATGTCAACGCATTTTTGCTAGTTTGATATATTTTAAGAAGTGATTATTAGAAAATCATTTTCATTTAATATGAAGAACTCACACAATATATTTATTAGTTGTGCTGAAATTAAAGTGAGTTCCATTTAGATCGTATGCAAAAAATTTAGCAATATAACATCAGAAATTTGACATGGGGCACAAACTTAGAAGTATGTTGCTACACTAATAAGGAAAATGATAAATAAATATTGAATAATAGCAATGATAAACAAATTAACATAATACTTGGTTTGGGTGTTCCTTTGGGTTCCTTTCCCTATGACTTTGGAGGCTCTTTTTTTTTATCTTGTATTGTGGGCCTCCTTTGTGATGGATGTTCTTGTTGCCTCTACTTTGTTGGCCTCTATGGACTTTCTCTAGGAGGGATCTATTGGAACTTGCCATGAATTTTTGGCTTCTTCCTCTATTATTGTGTGATTTGTCTCATCTGCTCCTCGGTCTTTGGCTTTTATTGTCCTATCTTAAGGAAGCCTTGAAAAACCCTTTTCTCATATTTGTTTATTAGGTTTAGTCTAATGGCTTTGGCCTTCTAATTTCATAGCAGTTCTTTTATGCTTAGCTTGTGTTGTATGGCTATGGGGTGTTTGCTAGTTTATTGTATAATATTTTGATACAACATCCTTCTTTGAGTGGATTTTCCAAGCCCAAAAAATTTAAGGGTCTTGGATCCCTTCAAAACCTTTTGTTTGCGGTTTTGGGTCAGCCTCAAAACATTCTTTTTCCTTAATTAGAAAGATAATATTAATCCAATGTGAAGATTAGTTATTGAAAAAATTCAAAATGGAATCACATTGTTAAAAATGAAACAATTAAGATTGTTTACATTTAAGTGAAGAGGGGAATTGGATCAATTTATGACATTGAAATTGTTTTGAACATCCATACTAAGGAATAATATTATGTTTTGTGTGAAAAAGAGTTTCTATTTTGGAATTACAAATAGAGATGATCCCCTTATGAATAGTCCTTGCATTTATGAACAAAAGATAAGAGATACTTTAATTGGTAATGGGTTAGCACTTAACATTTGATGTTTAGAGTCCAAGGGGTTGCACTTAACTAGTTAAAATAATGGGTTCTCACTGTGGAGACCCTAGTTCGATTCCCAATAGGGACATTGGAAGTGGAATTCTAAGTTGTCACTCTTGGCCTTCCATAGGATGGGGGAGGTCTTGGGTCAATCTAATCAAACATAATAATAATAATAATAATAATAATAATAATAATAATAATGATAATAATAATAATAATAATAATAATAATAATAATAATAATAATAACTCAAAGATATGTAATGGGGATGGGACCGCCTACTGCATCCCCACTAGTTCATAGCTCCAGTCAAAAGCTATTCAGGCTTCAGCCAATTACCGATTAAAAAAAAAACATTTGATGTGTTGACTTATTAGATAAAATAAATTGTGATTATTCTTCCATTCAACTTCATAGTCTTTGTGTTTGTGGCTCTGGTAATGTTCCTAGAGGGTCACTTGTTATGGTCATATTACCTATCAAATTAGGACTTGTAACTTTACCTACTCCTATTCATATCATCCCCAATCATCTTGATTATAACCTTCTTCGAGGTCGATCATGGATTCATGCTATGAAAGAAGTTCCTTCTACCCTTCATCATATGATAAAATTCATCTATAACAATGAATTTTGAACACATAATGGCTAATCATAATCCTTATAATCTCATTCATGATGATGTGGGATGCATTTTGGGTATGTCCACCAAGATGTGGCACCAAAAGATGGTCTTAAGATGCCATTTTTTTTTTTTTTTCTGAAATCAGCAAAGTCTAAACTTCAATGATAAATTGAACATAGTTACACTCCAGATTTGAAAATGTAACAAGAAGAAGAGTTAGAGTGCTTCGACTCTGCTTTCTAAACTACTAATTTGTTTCGAAAATGGTGGAGATTAAGATCTTCAAAAAGGGGGCCACAAAAAGTGGTCCTATTTTTATGTAAAAAACATAACATAGTGTTTGTTATGGGCCCTAACTATTACCTCTGTTTTAGAATTTGGAAAGAGCATAACTAGTATTGCTTTAAATATCAAACAAAGTTAGAGATATTCATAAATAGATATATAGATTCGTATTTCTTAGGAATGACTAAGATAGATCACAAGACTATAAGGATCATATTATCTTGGATCCATATTGTGTTAGTTTTTTCATATTCACCACATTCTACCATGGTGAAAAATAGAAGATCTTAAAGTTATTTTGGTAGAATCCCAACATCTAACAAAACATTTGCATCCTTGAATGCATCAAAACTTGGTTTTTGAGATCTGACTACTTATGATAACCTCATTAAATTTCAACAAGGTTATGAGAACCTTTTCAAAGGTTCTCACCCAATGGTTCTTATTGCATGTCACCATATATGTCACCAATGATTCTTCTTAGATTTCACCATAGAGGAAAAATTGAAACATCTATAGCAAATTAAATGGTAAAAAGATATTTGTTATCCTTATTTTTGTGTTCTTTCACTTGAGTATTTTGTTGCAGTGTCAATGCATTCTAATATTTTAAGTTTTGCGTATCCTAATTCTATTAGTTCCCAATGTCTTTGGGATAATAGTAAGGTCTTTAGATTGGTACTCCAATAATCATGGTTCTGTTTGTGTTTTTGTTGTTACCAATAATCATGGTTGTGTTTGTGTCTAGTAAACAATAAAAGCTGAAATGATAAACCTTTACTATTAGTCATCTAGAGGTAATTTTTTTCTCGGACTTTGCTACCTGCACAAACAAAATTCATGCAATCTTCTTTGATACCAATTTAAAGATTATGATAATGTTAAAACACTCATAGAATTCTGAAAGAATATAGAGAAAGAGAGTGAAAACATATTTTTCGTGTGCAAACTTAAAAATTACTAAACCATAGAACTTGATATTGAGAAAAGAATAAAACTAAAAATGAAAACAAAAGTAATGCATCTACTGTTTAAACATTAAAAGCATGATACCAATGAAGTCATTATTAGGAAGATAAAAAACATATGCTTATCAACATAGCTTGCTGACTATAGATTCAAAACAAAACAAAAAATAGCAGAGATATCATTTCTGACTCAGCATCATCTATATCATGATCTCCAATGTAACAATTTAATCACCAATCCAGCATGTCAACCTCTTCTTCAATCCATCACTTATTTTTTCACCTCTTAGGGCAAGTCATTATGTATCAGATTGGAAAGTTTATCTTCTTTCTATAACATCAATACTTGTAAACACAAAGAATGACTCCGAGAGTGAGACTCATAGCTCTATTTTGATGGCAAATCAATTTCAATACATTACTGTCTATACCGTTCATGTCATTACCGTCAGATCTGAAATCAATTGCACGTTTACCAGATACAACTTGTAACACCAGAATTCTAAAGCTGTAAATGTGTACTTTACAACTTAGAATAAAGACATTATATAGTGATATAGCCCATGGTACCTGTACCACATTATCGTATGCGATAAGGATAAGTAAATACAAAGAGATGAAATATACTTTATTGCTTCTATCCTTAAAGAAAAAATATTTGAGAAAATGAAATTTTTACTTTATACAAAGTGCACCAATCAGTGAAGCTTTCGAGTTTCCTTTTAAACCTGTTTGTTTCTTTCTCTAATTCATTAAGAGTGAAGAGAATTGGTGGCCCTCCAAAGTCATGCTCTATACTAAACAAAGACAGTTGGCTTTTGTCCGAGCAAATTCCAAGAACTACTTTCTTAACCAGACCAGCCAAGAGAGGTTTTAATGACTTTACTTGGTATCCTCCATTATTTTTCTTCACCAGCTTCTTCCCTTCCTTACCTTTTAGAAAAAAGTTCATTGCAGTCTCTACGGATTGTAAGTCCCAAAAAATACTCCTCCCTACAATAGAGAGCCACATAATCTTTGCATTTAGTTCTTCATAGATGTCAATGCCCTTGCTATGAATAGAAAGTTTACGATTCTTCCAGTTTTTCCACAAAAGCTCTATAGCCTTCGGGTTATAGCCATGGACATGCTCGAAGTAAGAAATAACCCCCTTTTGAGGATGCTCCAAATCTCCTCTTTCTACCTGACATCATCAAAAAAAATGAGATCTTGTCTATTCCTATTTCTGCCCATGATTGAACACAACCACAAATGTCCAGAAAGTAGTTTGCCTCAAAGCCTAGCATACCACTTCATGAACACTTTCTTACAACAAACCACTATATCCTTCCTACAACCAGCCACTTTTTGGGAGCTAGGAAAGTAAAAATAGGAGTAAAAAATGCTCACAATCAATGTGGCAATAATTAAATGGCTTAGCAGGAGATGATAGAATTGCCAAATGTCATCATTAAGGAAATGACCCTCCAAAATACCATTAAGAAATTATCATTCTTCGAGCATATCGCCATTCCCTTTCAATTAAGTTCTTACGCACTCGAGACAGCTATATTAACACAGAAATTTGCTGGCAAATTTCTTTCCTTGAAATATGAGATATAAAAACATTATCAAAGTTTTGAATAATCTGTTGATAAAGTCCTCAATCAAAGTATTAGTTGACTAGCTAGGATTTTGAGACCCCTTCAAGCAATCGATAATTTTCACACACTCACCATATCATTTATTCATACTATATGTTTGATTCATATTATTCTAGCTCAAATTTATAAAAATTAAAATCAAATATAGGAAAGATTATATAAAATAATTAATGCTTATTACATATTATATTTATAATTTAAAGATATCAGTTGTATTCAAATCGTCATATGTACCTTCTATAATCTACCTTTAAACTATAGATTTCTCCAATAATAGAATTTTTATACTACATATATTTTGTTTTCTAGTATAGAAGGCCCAATTAAAAACGTATAGATGAGCTATTCACATTGTCATGATACAATGCTCAAAAGAACTATTATGGGCTATGATTTTAATTTCTCTTAAATACTAATTCTTTTAAAGAGATTTTTCTCTTCCTTTCTAATTATAAATAAAAAGTTAATATTTTTTGTTGATAGTCTTCTTGGTGAAATTTATAAAAATTTTAACCAAACAAAATAAAAAATTAAAAAATTAAATATTATGTTTAACATATTACTAAATATATAAATAAGTATTAAAATAAAGTCTATATATTCATATTCTAGATAAATCTACCATACTCTAATTTGTAATATCCACCGCACTCAAAAGTGGAAACTCTTTTTTTCACATGGAACATAATATTATGACTTAGTATAGGTGTTCAACAAAGCTAAGATTATTTACATGACAAAAATACCACACTAGAATAATAATCTTTCCATCTATTCAAATATGTTTGAAAGTGACTTTTTAGTTAATAATATTTTATATCTGCAACTACACAAGTACTCACAATTAATCTTTTTAGAATAATATTCATTTATACGTATTGTTTTAAATTATATTAGCAGAGAGAGGGCTCTAAACCCTACAAAACAACAAAATCAGAGAGTATCATCAAAAAAATTTGGCATCACACAACTAGAGCAACAAAACCACATCCACCTCTCTTGGAAGTAAAAAAAAATCATCATGTCAACATAACTAAACACACTGTTTTGATCAAGCCACCATCTACCTAAAGTATAACTATGAATAACTATACATAAAGAGTCCATGAACATAGCAAAGTAGATAGTTTTAGTAAAAGTTTGAAGAATACAACACACAAGCCTATTCAAAAAAGCTTCATTATAACACCTATGCCTAACTATATTAGATATCATCAAAATAAAAATAAAAACATAAATTTCTTAATCTTCCCTAATGAGGTTCCAGTTTCGCTCTAGCCACTACACTTATTCATTTTAGATCTCTAGGGGAAGTGTCTCATCATTATTGTCATCCTTGTCTAGTTTGCCTTGCTTTGAAAACTTCCTAACTTTCTTTTTCATCCTGCTCTATCCAAAAAAAAATCCCATAGTTGCTTTCCTCATAATTCCATCGGTGATGGTGCACAAAGTGCTTAAGGAGTTTCCCCTTTGATGATATCACTACCTCTACTCTTGGATTTTTGCTTCAAGGTTCATCACCCTAACTTGTAGTTTAGTTATTGGGTTTTGCATCTTCTTAGTGTCGCCCTTCTCCACACTAGAGTGATATTGTCTCATTTCTTTCGTAGCTATGTAAGCTCTAAGACTATTACAAATTTGTAGTTTAGATTTATCCCCAAATAAATAAAAAGCCTATACAAAATTAATCATATATTTTAAATTCTCAAATGATGGAAATGAATAGATTTCATATAGTTCTAAAATTTAATTGATTTAAAATTATAATTAGATATTATTTATCTATTTGTTATTATGGAATCAAAATAGTTTATCAACTTTTCTCTAGTTTAGCCTTATTAGTTTAAGTTTTTCTTTTAAACATAGATCCATCATGTAACCCGCATATCTAATCTTGATCACTACACACTTATAACAATATATTTTTTAATATCTTTATATTTTTTTTATATTCAAAGACTAGTATTACTTTAAATATCAAGTAAAGGTAGAGAGATTGATAAACAGATAGATAGACTCATATTGCTTAGGAATGACTAAGAGAGATCACAAGAGTAGAGGGATCATATTATCCTAGAATTGGTTAATGACTTAATGACATGTCATTTAGTAATGTGTGGTACTCCCTCCTCTCTAGAAAATCAGATTTAAAAATCAATAGTATAATATGAATAGTGTGCTAGTTTTTCCATATTCACCATATTCTACCAAGGTGAAACATGGAGGCTCTTTAATTTTTATTAGTATAATTCCAATGTTTATCGAAATCATTACATTGTTAAGAACATCAAAATTTGGTTTTGGAGATACAACCACTTTTGACAACCTCATTAAAGTCAAACAGGGCTATGAGAACCTTTTTAAAAGTCAATAGTACAATCCAAACCTTTTAAAAATTGTAAGAAAACTTCAAAACTTATTTAATATTCATGTCTCACTTGTTGTCCAATAACTATTAAGAAAGGCTATAAATGTTAGAACCAGTTTTAAAGAGCCTTATAAACTTCTAATATGGATGTGAGAACCTTTGTATCTATAAATAAAGATTTGAAAACCCTTTGATTTTATCAAAACTAAAGATTTTGATACTTAGTCACTCTCTTCATTTCTTTCTTCATGCTATTCCACCTCTGAAATTATTTTGACAATCCCTTTTAAGTTTTTAATAAAGATCTTAAAACTTACAAAGTTGGATAAATAATCTTAGATTTCACTATTTCCAATTATTTTGTGTATCGATATAATTTTGAAAAGCTCGTGCAGGTTTCAAAATCCATAAATTGGGTGAAAACAATTCGATGATTAGCCAATTTCATTCATTCCCTTTAGATATTTTTAAAACTCATTGAAAATAGAAGCCATTATTGGAACCTATACAGATTCTTGAACCATATGAATCTACCAAAGCTGAGAAATTATGCCTCTCAAAAGAGTAATAAAATATACATATTGCCATGGCATGGTTCAAGAAACTTTAACAAGAGTTGAAAATATTCTAGAACTTTTACTAAGCACTGAAATGGTTCTAGAAACCTTGTGAAGAGTGTACAAATATTTTGGGACCTATTGAAAACTTTAAAATATTTGACTTATCCAAAATTTAGGTTCCAAACTTGGGTATTTATTTTAAGTACAAAATAGGAAAGACAATATAACAATGAGCAAATATTATTAGCAAGCTAGCATATTTTATATTTTATATTTTATTGTTATTTATCGGAAATAAAAAGGGACATGAAATAATAATATTTTAATGACCTTTAATGGGTGTTTCTTTCTAAATAAAAGGATCTAAAATCCTCATGTATCTATTATGCATTGAACCATGATGTCCTTACAAACAATAAAAAAGTGACCAGTTTTGGAAAAAACTATAAGCGGTATTCTTAAATAATAAGCAAACTACATTAGGGGGAAAATAGATCCTAAAACCATACATACACTAACTAGGACTACAGGGTGTATACAAAAAGATCTTCCAAAAAACAACAACTAATCTTATGTATACATGATCTATTAATATATTTTATTAAAACCAATTGTAAAATAGACCAAAGCAATTTGTTACCTACTCTCTTTAAACTTCAGAAATATTAAATATTTACCTAACTCCGAGTCCAATACCCTTACATATCTAGGGATTAATTATTATTAATTTATGTTATCCAGCCTAAATATGAAATTAGCCATGATGTACTTTAAGAAATGACCACTTCTAAATTTTCTAAATACCCTAGAAAATCCAATATAAAGAAGAATAAAATCATAGGTGATTTATTTTATATTGGAACTCAATTTTTCTGTGGACAAAATATATCATTCTCCTAACATTGATTTTGATAATTACTCAATAAATATTTTTATCAATATTAAATTTTTATGGTGATTTGATGATTAAATTTCTTAGTAATATATAATTGATAAATGATGTTGTTTTTGATTAGGGGAAAACGGGTTTTGAAGGGCCCCTGAAACTCTTTACATCAAAAGTTCAAAAGATAGGTATTAGAGTCCATCGGAAAAACAAAAGACAATAGCCATAGAAAAGACAATTGGCCGAAAATAGAAAGCCAGCAGCAGAAAGACACAACACAAAGAAACTAAACACTAGACAACAGAAAAAGCAAAGAAGAACAACCAAGCCTAGGTGAAGTTCTTTAGCATTCGGAAGCTTCCAGCTCCAATTGCTGCATAGACACAACAATCTTCTTGATATATTCAATGTCCCTACTTTGGTTTTGTTTCTTTCTGGTACTTGCACGTGTTCTTTTTTTGGGACCCAATTCCTTATCTTCAGGGGTTCCATCCTTCTCCTCAGTACTGTCCCCGAGGGCCTTTTCCCCTTGGACATGTTCAAGTTTGTTGATAAGGACCTTGATACTATCAGAGGCAGCCTTTAAAATCTTGTAACTCTGCTTCCCAATCTTTTTGAGGGTCTTCTCAATCCCTTCCTCTTCCTTTTCCTTTGTCCCAGCTCTATTTTGCAGGGTTTGAAAGTTATTGCATTGGGAATTTATAAATTACTCCACATTGCTAATAGCTTTAAATAGCTCTCTTAAGTATCCAGGTACAGAGATGAATTTACTGGTGCCAATAGCTTCCAGAGCTTCAAGCTTGCTAGCTTCCTGGACTTTTTTGGATTTTATGCTTTTTATTTCCATCTCAACCCAAAAGAAGACCTTATTAAAGTAGTCCATACCATTTTTTTTATAGAGGTCAAAGTCTAGAGGGGAGCTATCCTAACCCTTGTCTCCCACAAGGTCCAAGTTCACCTCTAGACCCACCTCCTTCCACTTTGTTGTCTTAATTTCCTTAGTCGGGGTATTCTCCCCAGCCAAGCCCTTACTCTGATCCTTGGAGCCCGTAGGAAGGGGCGAACGGTTCTTAGCTCCCAACTCCTCACCTCTTAGCATCTTCCCCTTTTTCTTCTAGGTTGAGATAATTTGCACTTCCTCACTATCTGTCTCCATGTTATCTCTATTCTCCTCTTCTTCCTCGTACCAACTGTCATCTTCATTCCCATTTTGTATCTGACTGATCAACCATTTACACTATTCCACTTAGGCAGTTTTACTTTTACGCTTGCTCGACCCGATGGTATGGGGGTCCACCCCGATATCCTCCTCTATGTCATATCTTTCATTATATTCATCATTTGAATCACCTAAATCCTCATCTGACTTGGATACCTTAGATATAGCCTATTGAATAGTTGTGTTCTTGATATGGTTGTATCGAACCACCATAAGACCCTCATGTAAAGCTAGGTTAGTCTTGGGATTAGAGATAACATCCATAATCTTGGCATTTAGGGCACATAATAGGTAGTATGGGAGGAAAATTTTCTCCTTGTGCTAGAAATGATTAAGAATAACAAAGTGGTAGCTATTAACTCTGGTATATCTACCATCTAAAGTTATGAATTTCATGATAGCAAACAAAATCTATTGCTAGATCAACTTGATTACCTTAGGGAAGTAGTATGTGTGGCTTCCCTTGACCAAGTTCACTTTCTCCACCTCGTCCTTAGGGAATTTATTCACAACAACAACCGACAACTTCTAGTTCCAATAGAATTTGATTCCATCCATCGAAAAAATAGTAGCCTCTGCAATCATGGTTTCATTAACCTTAGCCTTCCTACTGCCAATGGCTAGGGTACCCTTATTTCACCCCTTTTTGAAAATCCTAATGATTTTAGGTCTTCTTTCTTGCATTCTTTCTATGTAATCTGATATTTTTACTGCTTGTAGCACATCCCAAACCTAGGGACGGTCCCGCCATTTATCAATTTTTGTAGCCTCAATGCTTTGCAATTTCATCCCATCTTCTTATCAGTATTAACATAATGTAAATTCCAACAAATATCGCTCTTCTCTATAGACTTTGGTTTTTTAAGAAGAAAACAAGAAGCCTCAAGAAGCAAATAGATATTTCTCAAGCTTGCACTCCAAATGGAAAGAAGAACCCACAAAGCGTGTGAGATTTTATGGAAATTAATAGTGTACCTCCTTCTCAGTTGATTACGATACTGTTTCATGATATCAAATCCTACCTTGTTTTCCATTATATCTTTCATAATTTAAAATATCATGTGCCAGTTGAGGGAGCTGCCCCTCTTCATACCAAATCTTTATCAACCCACTTCGTACTATCTCATTGGAAGCCCATTCAACACTCTTGTTGGACTCTCTATAATCATGAGAAATGTGATAATGGTTGAATCCCTCAAGCAACTCCCTGGCCATGTCAATAATATTTTTAATCATCCACGATGGTTGTTGCTTACCACAGAGGCAATTGATTATGTTTTTCGAGTCCTCCTCCAACCATTAATAATTTGGCTCCCAGTTGATGCAATAATTTTATGGCTTGGAGGGCGCTAATGGCTTTAGCCAAGTGATTAGTTTGGCTCCCCAAGGGGAAGTCTAGCACCCCCATGTAAAAACCAGCACTATTCTAGATAACTGCACCCCATCCAGCTATCCCTGGGTTCCCTTTATCAGCTCTGTCAAAGTTATCCATAATCCAATCATTGGGAGGAGAATACCAACAACACTTCCTTCTTTTGAGTGGATTGGTATTATTATCCATTGAGGCTGGGATATTCCAGCTCCTTAAAACATCATACTCTTGCTTATTCTTGCAATAATGAGATCCAATAGCCATCACATTCTCAACAAGATTTGTGTTTTATCTTAGCCCACACCACTTTAGGGGAGTTAATGGCATTCATAAAAATTATGTTATTCCTTTCTTTCAAGATATCCCATAGGATATATGCAAAGGAAAACTCCCACTAATTTGTAGTTGGCTTTTTTGTTCTACGTGACATGCTCTTGAAACAATCTTGAATCTCCTTAGGAAAAAAAATTGACCAAATAGGTTCGACAAAAGGACAGTGGATAAAAATATGGTTCACAAATTCTTCATCATTGAAGCATAAGTAGTATTTGTTGGGGATGCAGAATCCCCTCTTTCTCAGGTTATCTGTGGTTATAATTTTATTTTCTAAAAGAATCCATACAAAAATATTAATTTTAAAGTCAAACGTGAACACAAGGCTTTGGCCCAGTAGGGGATAGAGTCTTGAGACTGAGCCAGCATAAGGAAAATAGACGCCATTGAAAAAATCCCTGAAGGGGTACCTCCCCACACCAGGTTCTCCTCCCTTCTTGGATTAATGATAGTCTGGTTGAGTTTCATATTACTATTGTTTAAGCTAGGATCAATAGAGCTCAGGTCTACCCACTTCTGATCTCTCATGTAGTCAACAACTTTGACACCAAACTTATTCTTGTAGGTTTGGATGATCAACTAAGGAACACAATGATCATTGAGAGGAGCACCTCCAATCTAGGCATCATCCTAGAAATCCACCTTTCTACCATTACAAATGGCCCACACTTTTCCCAGATTCACCATACCTTTTACATGAGTAACATTGTTCCATATGGTAGAGCCACTTGAGATCTAATCTAAGGCAAGGAAATCTTCCATAGTAGGGTTCACATGTAATTATTTAGCCTTCCAAATTTCATTCCATTCATCTATTCCTTGATATATTGTCCATATTTATTTGGCCAGGAGGGTTTTATTCAAGGTTTTAATATTTCTTAGGCCAAACCCCCCCACCTTTTCTAGTTTGCAAGCTTTATCCTAGGCAATGAGAGAAACTCTCTTCTTCTCCTCAACCTCGAACCAAAGGAAAGATTTCCAAATTTTATCAATTGCATCAGCAAATTTAAAAGGTATTTTGAAGAGACTTAAGACATAAACCGAAAGACTTTGGAGAGAATATTTTTAATAGATGGATTTTACCTACTTGGGTAAGAAGGGTCCCTTTCCACCCAACTAGCTTCTTGTTGAATCTATCAACAAGCCTGTTCTAGAAAAGATCCATAGGTTTCGTACCCAAGGGAAGACCCAAGTAAATAGAAGGAGGCTGGCCAATTTGGCATCCTAGGATCCTGGCCATCCTGGTCTATCTATCTTCCAAAGTGTTCAAGAATAATAAAGAGATTTTCTCCCAATTAATCGATTGACCTGAAGTAGTACTATAAGTATTGAGAAGGTTCTTCATGATAGTTTCTTCTCTGATTGATGAAGTACCCATTGAATGGTATCATCAAAAAATTGGTGGTGGGAATAGGCTTTGAATCTAGAAGAGGGAGAAAATCCCAACAAAAGACTCTAAGAAACAAATTTTCTTATATATCTACCCAAACATTCAGGCAAGATAATGAAGAGAATAGGGGAGATGGGATTCCCCTACCTGACGCCCCTAGAAGTTTTCAAGAAAGGGGAGGGTACACCATTCACAATGACAAAGAATGAAGGGGTCAAAATGAGTTGACCAATTAGCTGAATAAACTTTTCACAAAAATGAAAATATCTAAGAACCTTGTCCAACTTGATCATAGGCCCTAGACAAATCCAATTTCATCAAGAAACCCTGTTTCTTCGATTCCACTACCGATTGAATATTTTTTAGGAATTGTGATGATAGAGTCTAGGATTTGTCTGCTAGGAATTAAGCCACACTGTTGCAACAAGATAATGGAAGGGATAACTATATGCAGGAAAAGTGGGTCGATAGAACTCAAAATGTGAAAAATGGAGCTCTAGGGAGCCTTGTGCACACACCCACAGGACTTCTTGGTGCAAGCTATGGAGTCATGAAGTATGGCTCAGCTTCCCAAGGTTGGTTCCATGGTTCTCTATCTTGCATGGTCCCTCAAACCAATGTTTTTGCTCTCAGATCACTAAGAAAAATGGTTTAGGGATGACAAATACAAGAATGAGGGATGCTTTTGCTTATTTTATGATGAAATGCATCCTAAGCTATGCATGATCCTATAAATGCAATAAACTAGTTATAAGATGGCAAGGTTAGTAAACAAGACTATCCTAGCATACTATATTAGTTTATGATTTAAGCTAAATGATAAAGAAAATATTCTAAAAATGCATATTTAGCTTAATTCCTATTGAAAAGAGAGGCTAAATGATGAGCACAAAATGATATATGAAAGCTTGAATGGATTTTAGTATAAGTGTGATGCTAAAGACTTGGATGATATGAAAAATGGAGGAATGAGAGCTCTATTTATAACAAAAATAGGGCAATGGATGGTCAGGATTGAAAGAGTTAATCAAGGGCTGAGTTTGAAAGTTGGGAATCCATGTTTGTAATTGGCACCAATAAAATGGTGACAATTTTCAACATAAGACTGGTTGAGAGGAGATGTAAGAAGCATTAAATGCTTCAAAAGACCTCATGGTTACCCTAGGATTTAAGGATTAAGGTTAAGTTAGGATTACCCATTGGATAAAGCTTTTACCCAAAGGATAAACTTTTGTGCAAAGGATTAAGGATAACCATGGTCAAAGCAATAAATGCTTGATGAGACCCTTGGGTTAGATGGAGGTTGAGTTTATGCAAATTCTTTAACCATGCAAGAGGGTTGAGTTAACCATTAATGGTTATGAAGACTTTGGGGACAAATTTGTAAGTCCTTCCAAATTTGGGGGTATTCAACAAGTTAGCTTGTTGAATGGATAAAGGCTTTAATGCCTTTTGAAGACTTTACTCCAAATTTGAGATGTGACCTCCTCAAATTTAGGGAAAAGGGATAATGGATGGGGTTGGATTAATTAATTAGGTTTAGAAGAATCTAAAGGAGGTTAGAAAGAGGGTTAGGATGCAAGTGGGAGGTGTAGGATTTTGCAAGTGGGTGAGGGAAAATAGGTTTTAATTGAATTTAATTCAATTTGGTTGCAATTAAATAAATTAGATTTATTTAATTTAGGATAACTATTTTAATTAAATTTGAGTTTAATTAAAAAGTGGATAGGGGATTTAATTGAATAAAATGATTTATTCTATTCAATGGTAAAAAGAGGCCTAGTGAATTTAATTGAGTAATTTACTTAATTAAATAGAGGAACACGAGCAATTTAATTAAATTGTATTTAATTAAATAGAGAAATGAACATAAAATATTCATTTAGGAATATGGTCATTTTTATACGTCTACATTTTGCCCCTCTTTGAAGTGACGTGTGTGCACATGTTATTTCAAAGAAAATGATGTGTCATGATTTTATGATCAATGTCGTTTTTATGGATTTTCATGTTGTGGCCTAGATTTGATGTGTGATGCCCCAGATTTGATAAATGATGGTGATAATGCCCCCTCAGGAGATGAGTCAAAATTTTGAAAAATTTTATTTGATTTGATAATTGCATTTGGTGTGCAAAATTTTGGCTAGGTGAAATGTTTACATTGATTCATCTCCTGATAATTGACATGTGTGAGGGTATGAGGGAGATTGAGAGAAAATTACATTCTCATTTTCCTAACCCTAATTTCATTTTACCTTATAAAAGGGAAAAAGTGCATTGTTTTGTCTTATTTGTGCTTGTTGACTTTGGAGAAAGAGACTTTTAGAGAGAAGGCAAAATGCCTATTCCCTATTCTAGGCATCTATTCAAGCATGTTCGGAGGCATTAGAGGCCTACCGCATATGGACCACTGGTAAGTCAACCCTTTTGACCCCTTTTTGATTTTTAATTTGATCATTTTTTGTCAGTTTTTTATTTTTGAAATTCGATTTTAACATTTTAGTGCATACAAAGAATTCAGTAGTGCATAGGGTATTAATTTAGGTAGCATTCGAAAATGCTTAGGGTAGCGCATGAAATTTTTAGGTTATCTCATGGCCTCAGGTTAGCGCATGATGAACATAGGGTAGCGCGTCAGGTTAAAAAAGTAGCGCATAGGTCAAACCTAGTGCATAGGGTCCACAGGGGGTCACATGGGTAGGGGGATGTAGTGCGTAGGTTAGACCTAGCGCATAGGGTTAAATAGGTAGTGCAAGCATGGGATAGGTTAGTGCATGGGTCAGTTTTAGTGCTTAGGGTAGATTGAATAGTGCATGGAGAAAAAAGGATAGCGCATAAAGTTAGTCTTGCGTATAGGGTAGATCAAATAGTGCATGGAGAAAATAGGGTAGCACATGGATATAGTTTAGCGCATAGCCAAGTTTAATTAGCACATGGATCGGGTTTTGCAAGATTTAGTGATTTTTGAATGTGAAAAAGTATATAGGAAAAGGTTAGTTTTTCCTAGGGAGATGGATTTTTGCCATTTGTTGTGTCTTTGGTCATGTTTTTGATAAGTTGTCCAATATGAGTATTGATATAACTTGATTTAATTTGTGATTTGTTCAAGTTATTGATGTAGAAATTAATGTGTTGTTTTGATCAAACCATGATTTGATTTGCACTATTTCAAAATTCATATGTGTGGAGCCTAATTTGTGTTACAAGTTGATATGGGTTGGAAACTTGAGTTGTTTTACAAGCTGATATGGGTTGGAAACTTGAGTTGCTTTACAAGTGGATATGGGTGGGAAACTTGATTTGTTTTACAAGTTTATGTGATGTGGAGACTTGAGTTGTTTTACAAGTTTTGATATGGTTTTTTAAAACTTTAGTTGTGTTACAAGTTGATATGGAATGATATAATGTGGAACTTGATTAGATTTTGCAAAGTGTTTCATGTTTTTGTTGTGATTTTGATTTTGATATCTTTGTTTTGATGTGGAAACTGATATTGGACTCATTTTGCTTTTTGATAGGAGCGATTGGGAGTGGTGTAGTTGTGGGAGCAGTTTCCTAGACCTTGGGCATTGATACCATAGTTGACATAGGCTGACCTAGATGTTATTGAGAGATGTGGTTTATTATCTTTGTTGGACATGCCTCAGTTCACTATGAACCAGGGTTTACTTACACCACTCATGGAGAGATGGCATAGTGATACGAATACCTTTCACATTGCTACTGGTGAGATGAAAATCACTCCAGAGGACTATTACAGGATTTTGTGGATTCTCATAGTAGGTGCTTTATTGTTGTATGAGCAGACTAAGGAGGGTGGGACTGAGGCACTACAGTGCATTTTTCACAATGAGACAGTGTGTGGGTATGAGATCCCATGGTAGGAGTTCTTGGATCTAGACTATGCACCTCTTATGTCTGTACTAGCAGGTTTCACCGATGGATTCCTTTGTCCTGATCATAGGTCGAAGGGATTCTCTATGGGTTGGGGATTGGTTCTTGAGGAGATGGTGACCTAGGGCCATAGGTTTGCTTGGGGATCAGCCATGTTAGCCCACTTGTACAAGGACCTACATGAGGTTGTGTATCTGGGTTATGACAGTTTGTCAGCTGGCATGACACTTTTACAAGTATGTTGTTGGGAGCACATTCCAGCAGCGAGGCCACTAGTGGATAGAGACAGGCCTGTTGGACAGTCATATGCTTATGGTTATAGGGATCTAGTTATCTAGCATTTAAAGCTGGGCAAACTTGAGCATTGGAGGGGGATTTTGGATGACATAGATACGGTCATCTAGTGACCATATATAGATTGTGAGGTCTAGGCCAAGGATGGGCTACAGATGCCTTATGTTTTTATGAGTCTTTTTTTGATAGGGCGGACCCCCTTTGTGATTTAGAGATTCCAGGTTGGCAGAGTTTTGCGGCAATATGGTCGGCAGCAGGGGATACCACAAGGGACCTGCTTATATGCACATTAGAGGCAAGATGTGCTAGGTTGGGACCTGACTATTGACAGTGGTTTGGCTATAGAGGAGTTTTCTTGCTTAGCAGGCCAGATATGGGACTATGCTCCTGAGATATTAGATGCTGGGATGACCCATGAGTTTGCTAGTTTGTTTCCAGCTCATGCTATGGCCAGGATATCAGATCCTAAGGAGATGCAGCCTGCCTTTGATGATGATGAGGAGGAGGTAGGGGGAGATGGTGATGATGGAGATGATGGAGGTGGAGGAGGACGACGGGGGAGAGGATATCGGAGGAGGAGAGGAGACAAAGGTAGAGATGTGGGGGTATGGGTGGAGAGAGTAGTTTGACGAGCTATGATGGACAAAGGGAAAGGAGGGTTGGTGATTGGAGCAAGGGAGGAGAGGAGAGTGGGAGAGGTGATGGTAGTGGTGGGAGGGATAGAGGAGTGGAGATAGCTAGCATAGAGGAGGAAGACTGATGAGTTACCTCCACCAGCACCTAGGATAGGCAGAGGCATAAGGGTACCCCTTCATAGGTGCCCCTACGGGTCCGGGTTCTGACACATGTGGAGGATGCTCAAGTCAGGACTTTATAGTTGACAGTACAGTAGCTATAGGCACAACTATTAACACAGAAACATTAGATTACACAACTGACTCTAGAGCGTGATATGGAGATAGAGCAGTGCGGTTGAGCGAAGGAGCTGGCAGGGAGCATGCAGAGAGCAGCAGCAGGTGGTCCTATGAGGGACATCATGAGAGAGCTTTCCTTGAAAGTGAGGGAGGCAGAGTATTATTGATGCCATTATGAGGATGTCGTACCTAGGGAGCATGGAGTGCAGAGATTCATGCAGTCGAGATCAAGTTGATCTCGAGAGACTGGGTCACGTCAGAGAGCAGAGGTGTGATGGGGCCTCATAGATAGGATCCACCTAGAGATCTAGGTGTTGGGATATCAGCTGCGAGACCATCCCCCTCAAGAGATATTCATACTTGAGAGACAATGGCTCTATTGTATTTTGGATCATTTTTTTGGTTGTACTGGGCACAAACATGACAGATTTTTTGTACATTTTGATCATATATATATAGATGACACCATTTTCTTTGATCATGTGATGTATTATGGATGCATGTTCTATATGTTCTTTCTTTAATTTATGATGATGCAATGCTTAGATAGATGATATGATGCATGATGTAAATTTATGATGTATGATTTGATATGCTATGAGATGTATCTTGAAAATCAGATGTATGTTAATGATAATGATGTGCAACTAAATGAAAGATTTAAAACGATATCCAACTATTTGTAAAATGATATGCAACTAATTGTAAAATGATATGCAACTAATTGTTAAATGATATGCAACTAATTGCTTTTTTTAGCATCCTCATTCTGTATTTGTCATCCCTGTATAGCCACATGTTATTTGCTTTCGATATAAGTATCATCATTGAGCATTGATTTGTTAGGCGTAGAGAACCGATGTTGTATTTTGAATTGTTCACATAGTTCTTGAACATCTTGGTTTTTGAATGCTCATCCATTCTTGGTGATGATGGAACTCGGAATACCATATCTGCAGATCAGATAGTTCAGGATAAAAGACGCAATTTGTTTTCCAGTTACTGTGGTCATGGGGACTACTTCTATCCACTTGGTAAATTATTCTATGATAGCTATAATGAACTTGTGTTCATTTGTAGATGAAGGATGAATTTTGCCGATCAAATCTAGTCTCCACTGATAAAAAGGCCAGGATGTTGTAAATGGTTGCAGTTCCTATGCTGGTGCATGTATCAGATTGCCATGGATCTGCCACTTAGGACACTTCTTGGTGAAGTGCTAAGAATCTTTCTCCATTGTAGCCCAGTAGTATCCCATCCTTAGAAGCTTTTTAGCGAGAGTAGTCCCACTTGAATGTGTGCCACAAATACCTTCGTGAAGCTCATGTAAAGTGGAATCAAATTCATGCTAATCAAGGCAATGAAGAAGGGTACCATCTAGACCTCAATGGTACAAAGTATCAGCAGTAAGGGTATAATGGGCAGCTTGTTGGATAAAATTATGTTTTTGGTTACGAGATTGGTCAATGGGTAGGATGTTGTTCTTTAGATAATCATATATCGGTCCATACAAAGGAGAATCTGAACAGGTTAAGGCATAGATAATATGGGATTTGGAGTGGTCTTAGGCCGGCGACAACAGTTGCTCTACTAGAAACTCATAACGACTCTGTTGCTCTGGAATTTGTAGTAATGAAGCGATAGTAGCCATGGCATCGACTGCTTTGTTGTTCAACCTTGGTATTTGTTCGAAGGTAATGTATACAAAATACAATTTGAAGTCATCTACCATTCGCTTGTAGGGTAGTAGCTTGTCATCCTTTGTCTGATAGTCGTTGATTTGATTGATGACTAGTTGTGAATCTCCATAGACCATTAACTCTATGATTTTCCATTCGACAGCCATTTTGATGCCTATAACCAATGCCTCATATTCAACCACATTATTTGTGCATGGAAACATAAGCTGATATGATTTTGGTATAGTATGTCCTTCAGGAGTGATGAATAGAATGCCAACACCTGAACCATGTTGTGTGTAGGATCCATCAAAGTACAGGGTCCATTGTGTTGTAGAAATAGCAAGAACGTCCTTGTCTGGAAATTCAATCTCTATAGTTTGTTTTCTTAGTAGTGGTGCTTCAGTTAGTTGATCTGCAATTGCTTTCCCTTTGATAACTTTTCGTTCTGTGTAGTGGATGTCAAATTCACTAAGAATCATGACCCATTTAGCCAACTGGTTGGTAAGAGCTGCCTTGCTGAGTAGATATTTGAGAGGATCAATTTTTGCTACTAGCTTAATTGTGTGTGCTAGCATATAATGTCGAAACTTTTGAGATGTGAAGACAACTGTTAGACAAGCCTTCTCAATGAATGTATAGTTGAGTTCATAGCCATTCAATGTCCTGCTAATGTAGTATATGGCTCATTCCTTTCCTTGTTGATCTTCTTGTTCCAATAGTGCCCCTAGTGATATATCTCTTATTGAAATATATAGAATAAGGGGCTTTCCGACTACCGGTGGTACTAGAACTGGTGGGTTCATTAGATACTGCTTGATTTGATAAAAAGATTCTGTACACTTGGCTTCCCATCTGAAAGGTACATTTTTATAGAGAAAATGATTGAATGGTAGACTTTTATCAGCTAGTTGAGAAATGAATTGCCTGATTGATTGGAGTCATCCTTGTAGAGATCTGAGCTAACTAATATTCTTTGGTGGTGGCATCTCCATAATGGCTTATACCTTTGCTGGATCCACTTCAATACCATTAGCTGAGACTATGTAGCCTAGTAATTTGCCTGATGTAACCCCAAAGACACACTTCTTAGGGTTGAGCCTGACTTGGAATTTCTCCAATCAATCAAAGATCTTGGTCAGGATGCTGAGGTGTTCTTCTCTAGTGAAGGATTTAGCTAGTAAATCATCCACATAGTCTTCCATGAAGGTATACATCATGTCATGAAAGATTGTTGTCATTGCTCACTGATAAGTAGCTCCTGCATTCTTTAATCCAAAAGGCATAACATTCCAGTAGTACGTTCCCCAAGGACAGGTGAATGTTGTTTTATCTTGATCCTCTAGGGATATTTTTATTTGATTACAGCCTGAAAAACCATCCATTAGTGAGAGCATTCCATGGCCTACTGTGAGGTCTACAATTATGTCTATACTGGGTAGAGGAAAGTCATCCTTTGGACAAGCTTTGTTGACATCTCTGAAATTAGTGTAGATCCTGATCCTACCATCTGGTTTTGATACTAGCATTATTTTGGAGATCCATTCTGCATAGTCAATGGGTCAGGTGAATCCGACATCTAATAGTTTCTTCAGTTCAGCCTTGACCATGAGTGCTACCCGTGGATTCATCTTTCGTAGTTTTTGCTGGACATGCTTAACTCCTAGAGAGATGGACAAGTGATGCATGATTAAGTGTGGATCAATTCCTGACATATCTACATATGACCAAGCAAAGTTAATTTTCTTTTCTTTAAAAAAGATGACAAATGCCAATCTTTCCTCTTCTGTTAGAGAATCTGCTAGGTGTATGTTTTTGACTGCTTCTATAGTACCAATGTTGATTGATTGAGTGGGCTCAATTAATATGGGTGATCGCTCATGAAAGTGTTCAGGAAGAGTGTCAAGTCTCCCATCCTTAGGTGTCTTAAAAAGGTTTTCACCCTCAGATGCATCCTTTATTTTTACCTTTTTGTGATCTAGAGCTGCCATTGACTAGTTTTCAGCGTCAGATCTTTTATTTGGTTTATTTTTGTGACTTAGAGACTTGGCACTCCCTGGTTTGCAGACATCGTTACTTCATTCACTAGTAGAGCATTTTTCTAGGTTAATAGTACATAGGTAGTGGATAATAGATTCATCATCTGGGAAAATTGGTATATCATGTATTTCAGGTTTGTCCCAGTCAATGAGGTTGAGAAAGACAAGCGGTAAGGAATCATTTGGTGGATCAAGTTTTGCTACTATAAGTGTTAAGACAGAGGTTTCATCATGATTGGAATTTTTTTTAAAGAAGTCAAGGATTTTGTCGAGGTCTTTGATGGTATCATCTTCCATATAGACTTGTTCATAATGTTTCTGTTCACTTTCCTTGTCATCATAGATATTCTACAATCCAAATTCAAGAGGTCTATCTTCTATGCTATGCTTTTCTTGAGAAAGGAATATGGAGGCAGTATTGTCAGTGATATCTCCAGTAACGTTTGAGCAGCTACCCCATTCATATTCATTGGAATTAGTCTCTGAGGAATCATCCCATATTCTATCAGTGCTGTAAACAGGTATGTTATATGGTGAAAATAGATCTTTGATGATGGATACTAGTTTAATAGTTTTTGTTAATTTAGTGTCGGATCCTACTTCTACTTTTTGTATTTATTCATAGATTGTGCCCCCTTTAGGAGATGGTTCTGTTTGTTTTGGAGATATTGGTGTTTGAATATGAGCTACTACTACAAATATGGCCTTCTTGTGACTGAGAAGCTTTTCCTGATGTTGCTTCTGTTCTTGATGTTCATGTGCCTTGCGGATTGTTTCTGTTGACTCAAATAGTGCTTCCTACGAGGATGCTTCTTTGTACTTCTTCTCTGCTTTCCATTGAGGTTTTGGAGTTATGTGTGGTGTCCTCCTTAATTGAAAAGTGAGTTTACAACACAATCCTATTTTGTCTCTATTGGGCTGTGAAGGAAGATCTATGGGTTCAGTGACTCCTTCTTTGTGTTTTCCAATAGGTCCTTTACCGTCATATCCCATTTGTTGCATGATTAAGTAGCCCTTCCCATATAGGTGTGTTAGTAGAACTATATCCAGAGCAGCTACTCTGTTATCTTCTTCCCCATCTTTGTATAACCAGCTAAGAATGTCCTTATCTTCTGATTCATGTGCTAGAGTGCCTAGTTGGATGAAGGTACAATCAAATTTGGTGATGGGCTGAGTTACCTAATGTGTTGATGGAGTGGGCAATCCATGAGATCTGGGTGATGTTGGTAATTTGGCCAAACACATGGGTTCCAAAGAGTATTCTCCCATACCTTTTTCTTTGATTTTCATTTTCTATTTAAAATCTTGAGGTAATGATTCAAGCTTTGCCTTCTATAGATCTGATATTGAGGATCTTTGTTTTTCCCTATTATGGGGTACCAAACTGTCCTTGGCTACCCCCATTGCATTACAATGTTGAAATGGATTGTGATCAATAGATATAGAGATCTCTTACCCGTTGTAAGGAAATTTGACACACTAGTGATATGTAGAAGGCACTGCTTGCATTTGATGTATCGAGGGTCGACCTAATAAAATATTGTAGGTGAGGTCTATGTCTAAGACATTACACATATTATCCTTTTGTACTGATCCCACTTGAATGGGTAACATCATGATTCCTTTATATGGCCTTTCCTCATCATCATATGCCTTTATGGTAATCTTTTTACGTGGATCAATAGACTCTTTTGAGAAGCCTAATGCACAGATAAGTTTTAAGGTACATATATTAAGTCCAGCTCCTCCATCTATCAATACTCTTTTTACTCGGTGTTTATAAACAGTGACTTCAATATGGAGAGGAGTGTTATGTGGATGACTTAAGCAAGTATTATCATGCTCTGAGAAGTTGAGATTATGAGGCCCTATCATATGAGCAACCATGGCTTGAAATCTATCTGCATCCAGATCTTGAGGTACATTGGTTTCTAATAGCACTTGTTCCAATATGTCTTTGTGTTTTGGCGATAGTTTTAACAATTCTAGTATAGATATTTGAGCAGGAGTTTTGCATAGTTGGCTGACTAAATCATATTGGATTTTTGGTGTAGTGGTTGTAGGTGATGTATGTCCCTTCAAGACATATTTCTGAGCTCTAGTTGTTATATTGATAGATTCATGATCATGCTAGTCTCGAATTGTGATGATGTTCACATGATGGTCTTCAACTAATGTGTGACTGATGGTGTTATTGTAGATGTGGTTGATACGAGATCCACGTGTATCGTTTGAGGTTGAAGCTCCATGTTTGTTCTAGTTTGGAAGAGGATTTTTAAAGGCTCTGTGGTCACCATTTTTTTTGAGACCATCTATCATTAAATCACCTCGATCAATCATATCCTGAACAATGTTTTTCAATCTCATGCAATTGTTCATTCGATGACCTTTGTTGCGATGAAAATCACAATAATGTGAGTCATTCCACCAAGGTGGTTTGATTTGTTGTTCATAGTTGCTGATTTCAGGCAAAGAGATAATCTTGTTTGCTAGGAGCTCTTTGAATGTTGATTCTAGCGATTGTCCTAGTGGTGTGAAGACACATTTTTGGAAATTATTAGTGCTATCACGTGAATTGCTATTAGGTCCTTGATTCATGGTTTTGTTATGAGTATCGTGGGTGTTGTTTGCATTGGGTTGACCTTGATTGGTATTTGGTGTGTATGTGTTAGCGTTTGGATTAGCACCTTTAGGATTATTTGTAGCTTGGGTTGTTTTGGTTATTATAGTTTGATGAATTTGTTCCTTTGAAGAATTTGAGCGTTCCCTTTTTGACACATGCCTCTTCTACTTGAATGTCATTTTCAATCAATTTAGTGAAAGATGGTATGCATTGGAGTTTGTGTCTGTAACTCATCTCACCATTTAAGTTGTCGATGAAAATCTCCATTTTCTCCTTTCCAGGAATGTCTCGAGGATATTGTGAAACCATACGTCGCTAGCATTGAAGGAATATCATGAATGTTTCATTGTTTTTCTATTTGGTGTTGTAGACATCTAGCATGGTTATAGCATGTTGAATGTTATAGGAATATTGTGTTATGAATTTATTAACCAATTCATCAAACGATCTGATAGGCAATGAAATTTTGGATAACCATTCCATTGTTTGTCCTCCCAATCTTCTTGGGAATAACCTCATTAGATAGGTGTCATCATGAGCAAATTCAAGACTCATGGTACATAATTCTCTGACATGATCACAAGGATCACTTTTTCCATCGTATTTGTCAAATTTAGGCACGTCTGAGTTTGGAGGAAAAGGGATCATGTGCAATCTTCTATCAAAAGGATAAGGACAAATTTCATTTAATGAGTATCGTACTGTCGCCCCTTGTTGCATGTCTTGCATTTGTCTTTGTAACATTTGTACTTGTTGAGTAAGGGCAACCAAAGGCGCATTGTTTTGCTGAGGGAAGAGTTCTTCCCTTGCATTAATCATGGGTTGGAACGGTGTATGGAACGGTATGTTTTGCTCTGGAGTGTCTAGCTCAGGTATATGTTGTTCAGGTATGTTTTTCTCAGGGTCATGAGTTTCCTCTTCTCATTGTCATTCTTGATATGCGTAATGTCGAGATCCAGTTCCAAAAATGTTTGTGTCTAAATTTTCCAGAAGTTTAACGCCTTTACTCATGAGCATGAGCATATATTTTTCTTTCTCAGTTTCCATGAGTTTTTCCACAAGTTTTTGAAAGGAAGTACATTCCTGACATTCTCGAAGGAGCTCTTCTATGATTTCAGGTTCTTCTAGATGTGGACCTTCAAATGGATTAGATAACCTTCAAGTCATGCTTGATTCTAGTGTTGTTGTGCTTTGGTTGTTTTGTTGAGAGTGAGTTACAGGCATTTTAATAGAAGCTTTCTGTGACAAAAGGGACAAAATCATGTTTGATATGTCGCTCGGGAGTTGGTGGTTCAAGTTGGGGTGTGTTGTAACTAATACACTCGTCAGGCAAGAATGTCGGATTGATCTTTCCTTCACGGTTTATGATTTGATTAAATGCAGATTTCTGACAATATGCCCTAGTCTTCAAAGGCTCTTTGTCAAATTCATTGGATTTGTTTTGGATATAAATTTTAACATGATGAAGGAATGTTCGATGAGATTTGAAGAGTTGATGATTGATGTATAAAAAATTGCTTCTTTTGATAAATTTGGAAAAACTTGGTTGTTGTTTCTTCAACGTGGTGTTATGATAAATATTCTTTCTTCTTAGAATATGGGGATTAGTCATGCATAAGTGATCAATGGTTTCCTTTGATTTGTTTTGGATTCAATTGATCTTTTTTTGAAAACTCAAATTTTACTTTATCAAAGTGAAGGTTTAGATGCCCCTTCACGACAAAGCGTGTCAAATGATATGGATAAAATATCTTGATATGGAAACTTGATTTGACAACCTAAGGTTTTAAACGAGTGTTTTTGAGATGAAATCTGTGAGATGATAAAGGACCCCTTTGTTACTTGTGATGATTTTTCCGGATTTTGATAGGATAGATATGTTTTACCATGTGATCAGTTTTGGATTTTTTCAACTTTTGTTTAACACAAATTTGGGTCAAGAAAATAGTTTTTAAAGCTGTATTTTCGCTACTCTGTTTAGATGAAAAATGATGCTAATGAAAAGAGGTTTCCCATAATGTTTTCAAAATTTTCAAAATTCCTCATTGTTTTGCCCCCCATTTTTTTGGGTTTGGTCATGCGCTAAAATAGAGACAAGATGTGCTACCAAAATTACTTCATGTGCTAAATAAAACACCACGTGGGCTAAGCTGCCCCCAGCGACGTGCTAAAATTCTTAACTGTTAAAATTTGTTTTCTGTCTAGCTCAAAAAGTTATGTGCTAATATGGGTCTGCGACACACTAACTGTTAAACCCTACATGCTAAAGTTTGACTCCTACGCACTAAGCTGATGCTTCAATGCGCTAGGCTATTTTCTGGATGCGCTAACTGTTTTAACACTGTTTTGAAATTTTGCAAGAATGCTACTGTTTTAACTGGACGCACTAATTTGAAGTTCTGATGTGCTAACAAATGTACCTTACGTGCTAAGAAGTTGCTCTTACGTGCTAGACTACCTTGATATTTTCCTTCGGTTGGTTTTGGGCAATTTTTTGGATTTTTGTTATGAGTTTTCAGTCTTGATGGATGATTTTCTAAAGTAGAAAATGTAAACACAACACAAAAAAGACAACCATTTTTCTTAGTCTAACAAAAAAGTGTATGTTCTGCAAGGATGTGTTCAAATCCCCAATGTTTTAATAGGTTTAGATACAAATAATACACTTCAAGAAGACTCTTTATTCAAAGGTCATAAATAACATCATAGCCCACTAGTCTCGATACTCCATTAGCTCAAATAGCCATGTCACCCCCTAGAGGGCGCTCATTTTTTTGCCTTTTGCCAAAAATTAACTCAAGGTGAATTGCTTCACAATTGAGTAGTTATCTTGGGAGATATATGGTGAGCAATCTTGGGGGCGGATTCTTCCCCACCCTTGCACTATGATGTTATAAATGTCTGGTTACTGACTCGGCTCAAGTTTTCTATTTCTATGGTTCATAATTAGGCTTCTTGTTCAACCGTTAGTGATAAACTCCCTCAGGAGGCTTCCCAACCTTTAGAATAAAGGCTTTACGTTTCTCAAGGATACTAGGGGAAGGCTAATCATTGCGTGCAACTGTTGAAAAGGACTTTCATCACTTTCCACTTTTGATTATAGTGGGTTGGAATACTTGGCGTCAAAGTCATTCCCCACTTAGGTTGTTCCCTTCACACTGGCCATAAATGGCTTTAAGAGTTGATTCCAACTCCTCGGGAAGGCAATCCTGCTAAATGTTGTATAATGCTTGAAGTACAGAAAGATTAAGAGTGGTTTGGCTTTTTGATCACCCAGTTAAGGGGAGAGCATATACCTTCCACTTTCGAGACAAGGCAAACAATTTTTCTTTTTAGCCTTCAAGACAAATGATTTGCTAACTTCTATTTGGAGATGTTCCTCCAAAAAGCATGGTGTTTATTTTATTTCCCCAAATCAGTGATTATTTAATCTAGAAAAATAATCGAGTCAACAAATAAAAACTTCGATTTTGGATAACAAAAGAAAACCGGCAAAAAGGGGAATAACTTCCCTATTTTGATTGTAAAAAAAACTTCTTAAGTGTGGTTCTTTCCTTTGCAAAAATTTGAAATGAATCCTTTTATACAACAAAGGATGGTGAGGTTCTTTTTAAAGCTACTTTTGCAAGAAGGAAGGTTTGTCTTGTTTTTTTTAAAACCCAAAAATAAAGTTTTTCTCCTATGAAAGCAAGAAATTTTCTGATTTGTGGTTCTTTTTATAGCCCAAAAAAAGTGAGTCCAATTTTAAGAACAAAAGAAGTTTAGATTTTTAAACTAACTTAACTAAGTTAGTGAAAATTTTAACTATCTATATAACCTTAAGACTAAGCTCCTATCTGCAACAAAACTGTTAGAATCCTACAAAAAAACAAGCGAAAAATGTTAGATGACTGGTGGACTTCAACAAGTCTAATTTTTACCCTTAGTTATAGATTTTAATTTTCTGATTTCTGTCTATCTATGATGTGCTATAGAACAAACTATACATGCTACAAAATAATAGTGATGCACTAAAAGAAATTAGAGATGCGCTATACTGTTTTTGGTATGCGCGACTCTGTGTTCTGGAAGCACTGCTTTATTTTTCTCCCTCGTCGAGACCTATAGGAAAAGATTAGTATTATGATGTACCAAGGAAATGACTTCACACGCTAGATGATGGACCCAACATGTTGAACAGTAAGCCAGATGCGCTAGGCTGTTGACCAGATGTGCTAGGGAAGGCTTCCCATGTGCTGATTGTTGTCTCCCATGGACCTGCAGAAGTAGTTAAATTTAAAAACTGATTTGATATATGAGTTCGTGCCCCATGATGGGTACCAAAATGTATGCGGGAAAAGCAGGTCGATAGAACTCAAAATGTAAAAAATGGAGCTCTAGGGAGCCTTTCTCACACACCCACAGGACTTCTTGGTGCAAGCTATGGAGTCATGAAGTATGGCTCAGCTTCCCAAGGTTGGTTCCATGGTTCTCTATCTTGCACGACCCCTCAAACCAATTTTTTCTCTCAGATCACTGAGAAAAATGGTTTAGGGATGACAAATACAAGAACAAGGGATGCTTTTGTTGATTTTAAGATGAAATGCATCCTAAGCTATGCACGATCCTATAAATGCAATAAACTAGTTATAAGATGGAAAAGTTAGTAAACAAGACTATCCTAGCATACTATATTAGTTTATGATTTAAGCTAAATGATAAAGAAAATATTCTAAAAATGCATATTTAGCTTAATTCCTATTGAAAAGAGAAGCTAAATGATGAGCACAAAATGATATATGAAAGCTTGAATGGATTTTAGTATAAGTGTGATGCTAAAGACTTGAATGATATGAAAAATGAAGGAATGAGAGCTCTATTTATAACAAAAAAAGGGCAATGGATGGTCAGGATTGAAAGAGTTAATCAAGGGCTGAGTTTGAAAGTTGGCAATCCATGTTTGTAATTGGCACCAATGAAATGGTGACAATTATCAACATAAGACTGGTTGAGAGGAGATGTAAGAAGCATTAAATGCTTGAGAAGACCTCATGGTTACCGTAGGGTTTAAGGATTAAGGTTAAGTTAGGATTAACCATTGGATAAAGCTTTTACCCAAAGGATAAACTTTTGTGCAAAGGATTAAGGATAACCATGGTCAAAGCAATAAATGCTTGATGAGACCCTTGGGTTAGATGGAGGTTGAGTTTATGCAAATTCTTTAACCATGCAAGAGGGTTGAGTTAACCATTAATGGTTATGAAGACTTTGGGGACAAATTTGTAAGTCCTTCCAAATTTGGGGGTATTCAACAAGTTAGTTTGTTGAATGGATAAAGGCTTTAATGCCTTTTGAAGACTTTACTCCAAATTTGAGATGTGACCTCCTCAAATTTAGGGAAAAGGGATAATGGATGGGGTTGGATTAATTAATTAGGTTTAGAAGAATCTAGAAGAGCTTAGAAAGAGCGTTAGGATGCAAGTGGGAGGTGTAGGATTTTGCAAGTGGGTGAGGGAAAATAGGTTTTAATTGAATTTAATTCAATTTGGTTGCAATTAAATAAATTAGATTTATTTAATTTAGGATAACTATTTTAATTAAATTTGAATTTAATTAAAAAGTGGATAGGGGATTTAATCGAATAAAATGATTTATTCTATTAAATGGTAAAAGGAGGCCTAGTGAATTTAATTGAGTAATTTACTTAATTAAATAGAGGAATGCAGGTAATTTAATTAAATTGGATTTAATTAAATAGAGAAATGAACACAAAATATTCATTTAGGAATATGGTCATTTTTATACGTCTACAATAACCATGAGAAATCTTCTACTAACCACCTTCGAGATAATCTTATAGAAGGAATTGCACAAAGTGATCAGTCAAAATTGATCCATTGAGTCAGCCCCTACACATTTGGGAATCAAAACTAGAAAAGTGGCATTGAGTTCCTTTAAGATAAACCTAGCCCCAAAATAATCTTGCACTCTCTTAACCAGATCCTTTTTGAGAATGTTCCAAAAGGCTTGAAAGAAGAACAACGGGAACCCATCAGGTCCTAGCGCTTTATTGCCATCAAAGGAGAACATCGCTTTATTAACTTCCCCTTCAGAAGGAATAGCAACTAGAACATTGTTATGATCATTATTAATGAGGGAAGGAATGATCTCCAAGAGGGCCTCTGAGACTAATCATCTAGCTTGCTATCCGCAGATAGAAGAGAATTGAAAAAGTTCTTGGCTTCATTCCTAATTGCATCGTCCTTCCTTGTTTCAGCTCCACCAATCCTCAATTTAGAGATACTATTAGTAGCCTTATGTTTCATACCACTCATATGGAAGAACCTGTTATTTTTGTCCCCAAATTTAAGCCAAAGAGAACGGGAACATTGTTTCCAAAATTTTTCTTCCCTTCTGATGATCTCATGATACTTCACAAGCACCTCACTATATCTGCTTGCTTGGATTTTTTATTGGATTTATTTTAGCTCAAGCTAGGTTTTTGACTTAGCAACTAATCGATCCCCAAAAACTTCCTTGTTCCATTTCTTAATATTATCTTTCACATGCCTTAATTTTTTTGCCATTCTATACATAGTGGTGCCTTTGACATCAATCAACCACCACTCCTCAATGAGCATCTCAAGGTTCACATGATCTAGCCACATCTTTTCAAATATAAAAGGAAAATATATTTTTCTGCTTATATTCTCTACCACAAAAACTATAAGAAAGTGGTCTGAACGAATCCATGAAATAGTCGATAGGGAGCTTTGATAATCTTCTCAACTTTCTGTTTAGTCATTTTGGTTTATTGGATAAGAACAATATCCGGTTTATTTTCTCTAACTAAATTTCTTAGAACATCATATTTATGTGGACAATTCAATCCATTAATATTCCATGAAACAATTTTCATTTTCTTTTTATGGAACATACCTCAAGGATGGTCATTTGAGTTTCATCTGCTATATTCTTCCTTGCCTCCTAATCTTTGATCTGGGTTGCTTATCTTCTTCCAAGAGGAGAGGGGATAAATCTCGTATCGGCCTTAGTCCTATTTCCTGTCTTGATAGGGGTAGTCTGGGTGTTCACTTCAACCCCTTTTTTTGACCTTTCTTTCATTCCATAACTTCATTATTCTGGATATCATCCTCTTGGTTGTTCTTGGGTGGATGACTTATGCTTGAAAGCATCATCCTCAGCCAAATTTGCACTTATGTTAAGAAATGAAGTCATGGGGGACAGCTAGGAAGTAGATTTCACCATCTCAATAGACTGTTGTGATTCTGATGAAGAGACCTCTCTAAGAATCAAAAACCTTTGGGAATCCTCATAGTCAGATCTAGGGCAATCCTTGTTAGTGTATTCCATGGTGCAATTTGAAGTTGCCTCCTCCTTAGTCTACAAAACCACCTGTATTTCTCCATCTTCCAGGTTATGACTTCGTTGTTCATCCTGATTAGGGTTTTGCCATTCTCTCTCATCTTTGCCTATTTGATCCTCTTTTCCACCTTCAAACACATGGTTTTCTTGGTTTTCCATATAGATGTCCCCCCATTGTTCAAAATTGTCAAGGGTGATGACACTCCAAGCTTCTTCTACCATTTTCTTTTCTTCAGCAACCAAACAAGAGTTTTGGCTCTCCATAAAAAATGAAAATCTAATAAAGCTAGAAAAATATGTTAATGTTTTACTGTATGTTGGGGTTTTTGGAAATTGAAAAGGGGAAGAGCAAGTAGCTTGGCCAAGTGATTAAAACCTTGTTAATTATTTTTTAACCAATTAATAAAATATAATTAATTATTAACAAAATTTAAGATGTGGAAAAGTGAAAACGCAATCTAGAAAGTGCAAATCCACACAAGTGCATGGATTGTAAAAGAAAATTCCTATAAAAAGTGAGTTTTTAAAGTTTAAAAATATTGTCTTGTACCAAAAGTATAGACTATTATATATGTAAATTCATTTCACATCCATTGTAGACATAGTCATGACATCCATCCTAGGAGGGTCTTTTGCAAATTTGAATTTTGAAGCCTCTTGAAAAGACATGCAACCTGTTGGAGAAGAAACACACTCATAGTTCCAACAAAATTTAAAGGTTATTATGTTCATGTAGGGCTCACAAAAAAAATGTAAGCATATAAATTGGAAATTAAGAAATATAACAAACTCAAAAATAAAAGAAAAAGTCAAATCTAATTCATCTAAGACCAATTATCTTACTACAAATCTCAAAAGAGAAAGATGTTCCTTCTCCTTGTTTGGAATGTGGATGTTAAATCTTTATGACATAACACTCTAATTGATGATTGATTTGTCTTTGATAGAGTAGAATTACATAAGATGTAAGATCTTGAAATGATAAAGGAATGATTCTATTTTTAGATTTTATAAGTGAAAAATCAACAACGAAATGAGGATAAGATCAATGGAAAAAATTTAATAATTTTCCATTTCAATTCGTACAGAGGATGATATTGAATTAATTATTTAATAAATGGATAAATATACGCATTGAGTTTCCATTTGAATATGATGTTAACTTGTGAGAAGATAATTATAAATTATTTAATTAATTTTTTGATGAGGAGGTTGCTAATTTTAAGAATGAGTTAGTTGATTAGATGAAAATAGAAATTAAATATAATTTAAAAATGAATAATTAGCTACCATTATATTAAACAATTAAATATTAATTAATTTAATTGATAAATAAAAACTAATAATAATGATGTGATAAATGGTTAATAGTATTTAATGGATAATAAATGGTAATGATTAATGTGATGAATATTAAATTAATGGTAATGATAAGAGGAATATTTTAGTATCTAAAACCATCTAATGCTCTATTACCTTGAGGAGGTCTCAATTCATGATGTATAATTCATCATGCATCAAATATATGACAATTATAATTAGATTTAATTAATAATTTATCATTTAAATTAGAAATAGGTAAATAGAAAATATTTTCAATGCATGTCTTGATACTTTTAGCCTTTAAAACATGAAACATTTCATTTTTTCCTCAAATAACCATGTGATTGATATGAAAAAACTAGCACGTATCTTCTCAAGCAGGTATACAAAAGTAGTTGTAGATTTATTATTCAAAGCACATTCTTTAGCATTATCATTATTCAACACATTGTCATGCTCAAATTTAGGAATTTTTTTTATGATAGCCTTACCTACTAAAGTGATTGAGTGTATGATTGGGACGACCATTGGGTGTATCTAATGAAGGTGTAGAATTTGACTCCTTGTGACTATTTTTAATGATATTAGTCTTAAACCAAGGATATATGTTCTTGTTCATAATTTTTTTTGTTTATCTTGATTATCCATTTTATAGCTAAACCAATTGGATACTTTACCTCTCAATTTCCTTCACTTTTTGTGTTATTTTTGTCCTCATTCTTAACTATTGATTTGACTACATATTATCTTCTTCATTTGAATAATCATCATCAATTGAACAACAATACTCTATTATGTCTAAAACTTAATTGTATAGTTTCATGAGAGTTAGTATGTGAAATAACTTCTATACATAATTAAATATTGACCATATTGACCCAAAATTGTCTATTAAAAGTGATTAATTTAGTTCAATATAGATGTTGATTATAAATTTTGATTATTATTATTGACATAGTTTATTGAGTGAGGTATTTGTAGCTGATTAGAACCATGTGATAAGTGATTAGAATGTCAAAATGTTTGAAAAATTGCAAGAAATAGAAATTATTTGATGAAAAGATGATGTAGCAATGCTCACAAGTGGAGTATGGTAGACTATCAAAACAAAAGAGAAATTTAGAGGAAAACTATGAGCAAGAACATTTTATGAGGAAAAATTTACAATATTAGAATTACTAGCAGCATTAAAACTTTGCATCTAGCCTATAATCTCTTCATCCTTAATTTTTAAGTCTTCTAGTCTATCTACCCAAGTTTTGATATTATTGAACTCTTTTAACAATTCCTCATCAGTCTAGGCTTGAAATCCTAATAAGAAATATTATAAAAAATAAAATAAATATTTTCATTTGTAAATTGAGTTTTACCAAATGCATGGGCATATAGACTAACAAATGGAGAGGTATTAGGGATTGTAGGTACATTTTGACAACTGATATGTTGACTAGCATGCATATTGATACTTAAAAAATTACATTGATTACATATCTTTTAGATATTGGTGTTTGTTGTTGGAAATGCTACAAGACATCATTTTCTAGCTCATGCCAAATCTACTCACTATTAAAATATGTAATTTATCCCACTTTTCATGGGGAGAAATGCATGCACAATTTTTGCAGGAAGTTAAGAATAGGATGTATAAATATAGCTTTCTCATGTTAATTTTTAAATTTATGTATGGAGTTGTATGATATGTTTCTAAAATTTCTAGAAATTAATCATTGTGTCAAAGACCTCTATTTAATAAGGCTATTGTTCTTGTTTATTTGTCTCTATTTTGTTCTTAGATGATCAATTCGTGTTATAGAATGGATCAATAAAAGATTAGTTTGTGTAATTATTACTATACATCATTTATGTGTTTTATTTCTTTATTTCATATCAAAGTAGGTTTGAGAAGGTTATTTAGGCTTAATAATTTACAAAAGAATGAGATTGTGGGAGGCTAAAGAGACAACCAAAACATTGAATAAATTGTTAGAATCAATCATAACTGAAGATAAAAATATTGTTTTATTTTTAGAGTTGAAGAAAGATCATCAATGTGAAGTTGAATTAATCTCCCTCAACTAATTAAAGTTAGTGGTGAACAAATAAAGATCATCGTCCATGTTTATAACATATCTATCAAGTAAAGTGCAACTTGCTTGGTGATAGCTAGAATGGAGATTCAATGACAAAGGTGGAATTGTAAGTCTTGAAAAATCCATTAACAAATTTAAAGTTTTTTTGCCACTATTTGGTTGTAGGAGATCAAAACTAATTTCAAATTCATAAATTTTGTAGTTTGAAAGCAATCATCAAGTCAAGACCACCACTAGTGAATGAAATATTGCACTCTAAAATTATTGAAAGAAGGTACCTTTAGTTTAAAATCTATATAAATATTATTAGTTGTTGCTTGTAAAAACCATTGACAAACTAGACAATAGATCTTTTTTTTTTTGAAAAAGAGGTGTAGAAATTAGAATATCCAAAATGACCTAGTCAAAGTGTGGAGATACCACCACAAATAAATATTATTTCCAAATCCTATTTTTGGAGAGACTGTACTAGAATAAAAAAGTGAGAATAAATTACAAGGTTAAGTAATTTTTGTTTGATTGATATTTCCAGGTTCTTGCCAAAGAAATTATAGCAAGGAAGCCATAGGCCAAGGAAATCACTCAATTGACACTATCCAAAGGTGAAACGGATCATAAAAGAAGAGATCGAGGTCAAAGTGAAGTTTTCATATCAATTTAAGGAGGAATAAACATTTTTTCATAACCTCATGTTTAAAGAGAAGTTTCAACCCTTAAAGTTTGTTTAAAAAGTTATCTAGTCAAAAAGAAGATTAGGCATAATCTACCAAGTTTAAATCCATCTCAAAGAAAAGTGAAGACCTCAATTCATAAGGATGTGAAATCAAATCCTTTAAAAATGCCATAGTGTTTTTGTAAAAATAAATTGAATTCAGGCTCTATAGGAGAGAAAGTGTGAACCCTTGAAGGAGTAATAGCTAGGTAAAATGAAATCTAAAAGGAGATCACCACACCATAATAGGCACTGTGGTAGAAGAGAATCCCACACAACTCAAAAGAAGAAATGAAGTCAACCATATATGTTATTGAGAGGAATAGTTGGTTTTGTGTTGAATCAATTAGTGGCTGAAATTAAGGGGTAGATTGTTGAAATATTTAATTGCTCCCAATTCACATGAGGAAATCTCCATGCACATTTTTTGCATGAAGTAAAAAATATGATGTCTACAAATAGATTTTATATGTTAAGTTTATAATCTACGTTGAGTTGCATAATAAGTTTTAGAATTTATAGAATCAATTTGTTGTATTAAAAACCTCTATTTACTGAGCAAGTGTATTGTATTCCTTGTCTCTGATCATTTGTTTAGTTGATCCTTGATTAGGTAATCAAGAACTTTTTTTAATGTTTGAGATTGAATAAAAAATTTTGTATGTTCAAACCAATTTTCTTTTCACTATAGAAATTTCTATGTTTTCTAATTTCTTCACTTGTCCCTTTTTTCTCTTTTTCCTTTCTCCATCATGAAATTGTAATAACAATATCTACTTGTCCCTTTATGTTTATCCTTTTATTATTTTATGGTAATCCATAATTCATTCCAATGACCTCACTTTTGCACAAGCAGACATGATATCACCACATTTTACAGAGTCTAGCTTCCATGCCTCCAACGACATTTCTTGTCTCTCTTTTCATCACATATCTCTTGCCTCTTAATTTTGCCACAAATTGAACTCCTTTCTTACACCATTCTTTCTGCCTTCCTTCTCTTCCAGCTACCCCAAAACTAGTCAGAATCACATTTTTTTATGAGACTGAGGGTGAAGGACTGGATCTTCTACACCAATTAACCATCAATGTAACATTTTCTTCTCAACAAAAGGTTGTCCCCTCTTTTTAGCATGAATCTCCTCTCAATCAACTATGCCCATGCTTTTGTATTCCTACACCATGCTCTTTTACTTGCACAACCATTCCTACCATACCCATGCCATTCCTATTAATATCGGGCTATCTCCTTTATCTCCTTTCTCATTTTCAAAGTCTTTTTAATTTTCCCCATTTTATTTTTATTTTGTTCCTATTCTTTGATTGCTAGAAACAAATATGACAAAATAAACATATATTTTGTGAGATACTATCTTATTTAATGTAACAATTTCTATTTATACATTTAAATAGTACTTGATATAAAAAATTAGTGTCATATTATGAAATATAAATTTAAATCAAATTTATTTATTGTATGTCACTCTAATATTTATTATCTATTGAATGACTAAAAAGTATTAACAAATATTAATTTTATGATTTTTTAACGTTCATATATAAACAATGATAGAAACAATTCAAAATAAATTGTATATTCATGAAGCTTTTACTATAGGGGAAGAGCACCAGTAGCCATCATAGCTAACTTTGCACACCCAGAGATCCTAAACGATACATCGAATTTTGATTTATTTTTTCTGGTTGTCTTCGTATGTGGCTTAACTACTTAAACCTATTGATCTGGCTTTTGGGTAGAAACGATCCGATCTCTAGGCATCGTTATGCATCGAAAGGTCAAAAAGTGGTAATTTCAAAGTGTCGCCCGATACTTGACCTCTTTTGCACCAATACCTACACACCAAAAGGCCAATATCCATTTATAAAATACCTAAAAAGTAATATATTTTTCACCTTTCTATAAAAAATAATTAACTTCAAAAAAATATCATATGCACATAATTAAAAAGGAGATGAATATAAAAATGATTAAAATGGGTGGTCAAAAAATATTTTGACCACCCATAACCCCCTTCCTATGTATGTATGGTGGCCCCACAAGGCACAAACTCCTGGTATCTTTTTTGCCCTAAAAACTTAGGGAAATGAATGTTTTTGGTTACATTTCCTCACTCGCAACCTTGTCTCTCTGTCGACGGCCTCCTCTGCGAGCTCTTCTTCACTCGCAACCTTGTCTCTCTGTCGGTGGCCTCCTCTGTGAGCTCTTCTTCAATCGCAACCTCAGCCTCCTCTACAACCTCCTTTGCATCCTCCTCATTGGCTTGTTCCCAGGTAATGGCCACTCTTCCTCCTTGCATATTGGATGTCCAATGATGGATTTGCTCCTTCGCAGCTACATTATGCTTTGTTTATTGATGATTTCTTTGTATGTGGTTTAGGGTTTCATTTCAATGCTCTGTTATAGTTTAATAATGCCATAATCCTAACACAAAAGAGAAAAATAATTGAATATCTCTTCGTTTACTTCGAAACCCCTTCATTATTTTTCATTTCATTTTTTGGTTGCACTGTTAAATGGTGTTTCTCTGTTTATAATGCCAAAATCCTCATAGAGAATGGAAAAAAAATTGATAATTGTTCATAATTGTTCAAGACCCCTTCATTATTTATCATTTCTTTTTGTGGGTGTGCTGTTAAATGGTGTCTCTCTATTTATAATGCCAAAATCATTACAGTGAATGTAAAAAAAAAATGATTATTGTTCGAAACCCCTTCATTATTTATCATTTCCTTTTATGAGTGTGCTGTTAAATGGTCTCTCTCTCTTTATAATGTTGAATTCATTATAGTGAATGCAAAAAAAATTGATTATTGTTTATAATTGTTTGAAACCCCTTAATTATTTATCATTTCATTTTTATGGGTTCACTGTTGAATAGAGTCTCTCTGTTTATAATGCCAAAATAATTATAGTGAATGCGAAAAAAATTGATTATTGTTCATAATTGTTTGAAAGCCCTTCATTATTTATCATTTCTTTTTATCGGTGCGCTGTTAAATGGTGTCTCTTTGTTTATAATGTCAAAATCATTACAGTGAATGTGAAAATAATTGATTATTGTTTATAATTGTTTGAAACCCCTTCATTATTTATGATTTCATTTTATGGGTGCACTGTTAAATAGAGACTCTCTGTTTATAATGCCGAAATCATTACAGTGAATGTGAGAAAAAATGATTATTGTTCATAATTGTTCGAAACCCCTTCATTATTTTTCATCTCTTTTTATGGGTGTGCTATTAAATGGTGTCTCTCTGTTTATAATACCGAAATCATTATAGTGAATGCGAAAATAATTGATTATTGTTCATAATTATTCAAAATCCCTTCATTGTTTATCATTTCTTTTTGTGGGTGTGCTATTAAATGGTGTCTCTATGTTTATAATACAGAAATCATTACAACGAATGCAAAATAATTGATTATTGTTCATAATTGTTTGAAACCCCTTCATTATTTATCATTTCTTTTTATTGGTGTGATGTTAAATGGTGTCTCTCTATTTATAATGCTGAAATCATTGCAATGAATGCAAAAATAATTGATTATTGTTCATAATTGTTTGAAACCCCTTCATTATTTATCATTTCCTTTTATGGGTGCACTATTAAATGGCATCTCTCTATTTATAATTCTAAAATCATTACAATGAATGATGTCTCTCCGTTTATAATGCTGAAACCCCTTCATTATTTATCATTTCTTTTTATGGGTGTGATGTTAAATGGCATCTCTCTGTTTATAATACCAAAATAATTACGGTGAATGTAAAAATAATTGATTATTGTTCATTATTCTTCAAAACCCCTTCATTATTTATCATTATACACACACACACACACACACACACACACACACACACATATATGTGTGTGTTGTATGTGTGTGTGTGTGTGTGTGTGTGTGTTTTATTGTCGACATATAACAACCTTCTCACATCCACGTTGCATGAACTCCTGCTATCCTTTTGGCCCTAAAAACTTAGGGAAATGAAGATTTTTTGTGGCGTTTTCATTATTTTCTCTACCTTCAATTTGTTAATATACTCACTGTAAATAATATTATCAAGCATACCATATATTACTTCCAATAAATTTCATATGAGAAATACAATAACATCATTCAGCCATTTACTCATTTGAGAAATGAATCTGCATCTTAATACTATATCAATAATATCCACTTTTTAATCACATCATAGCTACATCTTCCACTCATGTATCTCATGCTTCTAGTTTCTCTCCTTGATATATAATGTTTCAAGTTTTTGTACCTATGTCTGTGTATATATATACACACACGACACCATTTTTTTTGTTGAAAGATGTTCAATGATGTAATTGTTCACTATCTAATAGAATATCAACAATATCCATTTTTCAATCACATCACAGTACACTATCTCATGCTTCTAGTTTCTCTCCTTGTTATATAATGTTTCAAGTTTTGTACCTATGTGTGTGTGTGTCTACACACACACACACACATCACAGTTACATATTGAACTCCTGTATGGCTTTTTTGAGTTCTTTAGCTATATGGTTATTGTCTATATTATCATGCATACAGAAATAGAGACACAATACCATTTTATTTTGTTCAAAGATGTTCAATAATGAGTTACAGAAATAGATTTGTTTTTCATCATTTATCTCAATGGTATTGAGGGTTTCATTTCAGTGATTTGTCTCGCTAAATATATTTATACGGTAGCATATTTTTTCGTTGAAAGATGTTTAATGATGGAATTGTTCATTATCTAATACAATATCAGCAATATCCACTTTTCAATCACATCATAGTTACATATTACTCCTTCGTCTCATTCTTTTAGTTTGTAAACTGTAAGAGAGCATTGAAATGAAATTGTAAACCACATACAAAGAAATCATTAATAGACAAAGCATAATGCAGCTAGGAAGGAGGTAAACCATCATAGGACATCCAATATGGATGTTAATATTATTTACAGTGACTATATTTAAAGAAATGTTGGTTTATATTATTTACAACAACTATATTGAAAGAAATGCTGGTTTATTGAAAACAGTATAATTTGAATTGAAATATCTATAACAAAATGGAGGGAATTTAGTTATTTTGTGTGTACCAAACTGAATGTGCACCCTCGAGTAAGGAATGTGCAGAGGGTATTTCCAGAGCTCAGGAATATGCAATGAATTGGATTGTAGTGAAAGTGACATGGAAAATTCTGTCTTATAATATAATTTGAATGTGCAATGCATTCGATTGTGGTAGCTAGCAATTTTCAAATTTGAATTTTTGTGGGAAACAGTTGTTCATGTCATATTAGATACGCAGTCCTCCATTGCTTCGAATTTTTCAATTTTCTTCCATGCTTTGAATGAAACTTGGTTTTTGAAATTGGATTTTATGCAAATTCTTGGATATTGGGGAGCCTTACACCAGTTGTTGCAAATGCAAGTACCAAATGCAGATCGATTTAATGCATGTAGTTGTGAAGTGATATTTGGAAGAATGTACCCTTGAGTGTCTAAGAAGTCTACAATTGATTGTTTTTATGTCATGTAATGCACCAATACCCGTGCATATGTAATTGTAACCGGAGTACATTTGTACTCTTGAGCCACTTGCATAAAGTGGCAAATGTAAACATTAAGTTTTTAAAAGAATAAAAATGTTTATTATTTGTGCAAGATGTTTTGTAATAAAATAGGAAATGTACCTGTAGTTGTTTATTTTTTTTACTTTTTGGTTTTCAACTACTACTTCATTTGTGAAAATGTATTGGTGTTAAAATAAATATTTACTGGTTATTTTTTATTTATGTACTGACAATTTTTTTTTTATGTTTTGGGGGGTCAACATGGTATTAAGGTGATGGTTATTGGAACTATTTCAGCTATTGGTACTCTTCCCCTAGACAACTTCAATTTCTCATATCACCAATTCGATATCTATTGAACATTACAAAGAAAGCCAAAACAACCCCACACATCAAAATTTTTAGAAGGTACTCAATTAGAAATAGAGAAATATTTGTTTGAAGAGTAGCCATGATTCTTCATTCCTCATGTGAATTGATCATGGAGTAATTAAATAGATCTTAGACGTGTTAAATAGAAATGGAAATTAAGTTTTGAATGTTTCAATAGAATTTTTAATTTAACAGGGTACGTATTGGAAAATTCTTTCACAAGTGTGAACTCTAACAGACATGGAAAGGAATATTTATGGGAACAATACTTATAAATATTAGTCAGTCAATCCAAATCTTCAGAATAAATTGCAGCATGTGAAAGGGGAACTCAGGTTTCTCGTAGAAGATATAAACTACTTATATTTATAATATATATGAGGGAAACTTTGGTAATATGGGACTCAGGAATATTATTTTATGGATTATGTGCAAATATGGTGCCATGGAAAGCGTGGTTGTTGTGCAAAATATATTCAAAAGGAGGCTCCACTTTCAGAATCCCTTTTAAATATAATTTTCTCCTTAGCAACATTGAATGTTAAAAACTATAATTTGGATGGTGTTATACATGTGGAATAAAATCTTTCCAAGCTCTTTAATTAAAGAAATGTTGACTCAAATTTATTGTTTTAAATTGATTCAAAGCTAAGTGCAGATTTATAACAGAATGAGAAATCATAAGAGCATGCTAGAAAGTGTAATTTCTTGTTTTTATTTTCCAAACAATGCGAAGGCACCAAAACAAGAGACATAAATTAGTATCTGAGACTTTTGTGCAATGTCTCAATACTATTGTTTAACAATCACACAAATAAACCTTCTTACAAGTTTTGAAATATTTAGAAATTAAAATTTAAAATTTTAAGTTTTATATTTTCAAAAGGAATTTCATATCAAACTCTATTACCATTCAAAAACTGTAAAAATATTAAATAATCATTTTAATTTAAACTGTGAAAACATTAGCTTCAAAAGTTGCCATGTAAATCCTATGTAGAGCTCCTTCACAGTAACACAGTTGCCATGTAAATCCTATGTAGAGCTCCTTCACAGTAACACAGTTGCCATGTAAATCCTCTTTGACATTCTCCTTAAGTGAGTCAATGCCATTCTAATAGAAATATGCTTGATTAGGAACTTGTGGCCACCATATTCTTTCCTAGAACTTGCTGCCAGGAACGAGGCCCACATAGACGTAACACGGGTCATTGTGTGTTGATAGTGTCTTGTCAGAGTTTATGGAGGATCTATCAAGATCATACGTTGTTTCAAGGATGAATAATCAAATTCATTATTTTTTTGAACTCAAATATTTTGAATCTTGATCGATCTCTCTCTCTCTCTCTCTCTCTCTCTCTCTCTCTCTCTCTCTCTCTCTCTCTCTCTCTCTCTCTCTCTCTCTCTCTCTCTCTCTCTCATACACAATAATAATCCCACATTGAGAAATCAACAACCACAATCTAATCTCAATGGCTAAGATTATCTTACCTTCATCATGTACTTTCTAGAAGTCACTAGAGAAAAATAGATAACTTTCTATTATTGTCCTCAGCGTGCATGGAGACACCTATCTGAGCTACACTAACTAACACTCTATTCATCCCATCATCAAGGGGAATATAGTTTATTTTAATGCAAATACAAAATCAAATGATATATTGAATTAACATATTTGATTTTGGCAATAACGTCAATTGTGTAAAAATTGGTTTTGTACCTAATTGTTGCTTATGGCAGTGCCTCTTAAAGCAGTACATTCCCATTTTTGTATGATAAGTATGGTTTTTATATAGTTTGTATTGATCCATCATAGATACTATGCTCAACTTTTGCATTGTCCTCATATACTTCTGTTTTAACTTTGTAAAGATTTCGAGGATGTGCCAGAATTGACAATTTGGTTTTGGTAAGAAATTAAGATTTTATGGTTATGAAATAAATTTTATTCCCCTTATGAATTTTCAATTCTAAGATGTTTAATGCAATTTTAAAAATATTGTTGGATGAATTTGTCTAAAACAAATGATTCATGCAAATCAGACAAGGGAAGATATTCATATATCATAATGTCTAATTTTAATGTTTTATTCCAGAGAAATTATTTGAAGAATGTTTATAAATGATTTTTTTTTAACAATTATTTGAAGTTTATATTTTTTCTGTTTGAATTGATAATATGTAGAAGTTACATTTCAATCTAAGATATAATAGGAGCAAAGTGTTTTTCTTTACTCATATATCATAATGTCTAATTTCAAAGTTTTATTACGGAGAAATTATTTGAAGAATGCTTCTAAATTTTTATTTTTATTTTTTATTTTTTTTATTTTTTTTTTTTGATTGGTAATTGGCCGAAGCCTGAATAACTTTTGATTGGAGCTATGAACCAGTGGGGACACAGTAGGGGGCCCCATCCCCATTACATATCTTTGAATTATTATTATTATTATGTTTGATTAGATTGACCTCAAGACCTTCCCATCCTATGGAAGGCCAAGAGTCATAGCTTAGAATTCCACTTTAGATGTCCCTATTGGGAGTTGAACTTGGGTCTCCGCAGTGAGAACCCAGTGTTTTAGCCAGTTAAGCTCAACCCCTTGGACACTTCTAAATTATTTTTTTTAACAATTATTTGAAGTTTACAATTTTTCTTTTTGAGTTGATAATATGTAGAAACTTTACATTTCAACCTAAGATATAATAGGAACAAAGTGTTTGTCTTTTTCATGGAGTGTGGTTCACCTAATGGATTATGGGTGCAATAATTCTTCTAACTATTAAGAGAATCCTATAAAATATAATCTAGTGTCCATCCTTCCTTAAATATACTTAGAGAAATGTGTAATTCGAGCTTCAATGTTTATTATAAGGTTACACATGAACCAGGCATACAAAATGTGCCAGAACAGGCCTTGGATTTGAAGCTTCGCAAAAGAAATAGGATAGTTAGCGCTAATTGACGTACCATCCCGCATCATGTTTTTTTTATGTTTTATATTTTTTGGAGACAAATTCAAAGTAGAATAATTTTTTTATATTAAAACAAAGGTTATATTAAAAAAAAAATTAAGGGAGTAGCCAACATCCTAAGGGGCAATCAACACATTTGTCTAGAGAAGAATAAATAACTAAATTACATTATTATTTTTAAACAAAACAAAGGGCCAAATCAAATCAAACAAATTAAAAAAAAAAATTATGAATAGGATTTTCATTAAAATTTAAATAAAAGTATATTATCCATAGAAAAAGTAGAGGGATGTAAGATCGATCCTTAGGAGTCATAGGGGTAGTGGTAAAAAAGAGCACTAAAACATGAAAAAAATATGGGCACTGCCCAAAAATAGAAATAGCTAAACACAAATAGCTAAGCGACTAAAGAAGTGGTAGCAAGAGGCATCAATGGATCATGATGATCCTCAGGACCATATACATCAGTGGGCTTAGGGTTTTCATTCAAGAGGGACCACCCTTCATTAGTAGTTGTCTCTTCATTCTCCTTTTACTTCTTGGTAGGGAAAATAGCTAGAGCAAGCTGTGGGAACCCTTCAGAAGAGTTGAGCCAATTATTTTCTCTACTAGTATCTGGCTAGCTAGAACCAACACTAGCAGAAAAGTCAACACCCCTCATACCCCACTCGAAGGAAAAGCCATCATGTCTTAGAGAGGCTGAGCGATGTTGATTGAAGTTGCTACCACCATCAGACTAGCGACAAGGAAAATGGGCCCATTGTGGTTGTGAACGATGAGAAAAGGAGTCCTGGCTACACCACTGGCCTCGGGGCAGAGAATTGTCATAGGGAGAACATTGGTGATGGGAGGCAGAGGGTTTGAAGGAACTCATGTCACCGTACAAGGGGGATTTCCCCAATGATGAAGGAACACTTGCAAGTGGGCCACCTCGAGTATAAACTTGTTGGCTTGCACTTGAATATGAAACATCGCACTATTATAAATACACGCTTTAGTAAAATGTGACATGAATATCAATAGAGTTGTGAGAAAATAAAATAACATTTCTATACTTTAATAATGTGAAGAGGATTTCCACCTTGAAAGCATGCCAAATCTGTGTTAATTTGAAGAGAATTCAAGGGGATTCCTCCAGAAGAGCCATATGCCAAGTGAAAGGTTCAAGCCGAAAAGGCTTAAAAAAATCATGAATCTGATTCCATAAATGTTGAGCTCAGCAACAAAAATAAAAAAGGTGAGTGAAAGATTGTGGTTGATCATAAAATGGGTAGTGAAGGTCAGGAACTCCCAAGTGCTGCAGTTAAGATCTGAATGGTAAGCCTTGGAAAATAATACACCAAGAAAAGTGAATTAGCTTAGGCTCAACAATGACAACCCAAATATTTTTAAATATGTGATGCTATATGAGCTACAGTGACTGTAAAAATGAAAGGTTCAAGTTGAAAAGGCTTAAAAAAATCATGAATCCAATTCCACAAATGTTGAGCTTGACAACAAAACTTCAAAAGGTGAGTGAAACATTGTGGCTGATCATAAAATGGGCAGTGAAGGTCAAGAACTCCCAAGTGCTGCAGTCAAGCTCCCAATGGCAAGCCTTGGAAAAGAATACACCAAGAAAAGTGAATTAGCTTAGGCTCAACAATGACAGACCAAATCAACAATGACAGACCAAATATTTTTAAATATGTGATGCAACATGTGCTACGGTGACTGCAAATGATAGTAGAGATTCAAATCCAAAACCATAGGCAAATGAGACATGAACTAGTGGTAAACCAAGCTAGGCTTATAATTGCAAAAGTGTGTGTTGTAAAACCAATGCCAATCTTTCCACCAGGGTTTGATAAATTGAATGTGAAAGTTGTGTAGCATATTTAGAGGCAAATATTACAAGAGAAGGTCAAATATTTCTTGATCTAGTGAGCAAGTCAAAACAAAACTTGCATATCCTCCCAAGAATGAAGTTGTATGGCAGATCTAGGTAAAAAGTCCCTAGGGGTGTGAATGCCATGTTTGTGAAACCATAGAACACTAAACCTAGGAATGTGGGCTAAATAAAGCCCTTGAATTTGAAAGAGAAACAAACACCAAATATTATGATGATTGAAAGAAAGATCATCCTTAAATCCAACTCCATCCTAGCGAAGCTAGGGTTTGATAACTTCCTAGGCACACCAAATATTTTTGTCAATAAAAGTACCTTCAATATGCACTTTGTCTTTCATGATAGGAAGGGTTTGAAAGTTGATCCCCTTCCACGATGGTCTACTAGATAGATATCTGGCAGAAATGTAATTTTTGAGAATAACTTTCCAGGCTTCATCTCTAATGATGATCCAAATAACCTATTTTGCACATACCACAAGACCCTGCTTCTGGGTAGAAATAAGGCTAACCCCCCGAACTCCCTGGGGAGACAACAATACTCCCAAGTGACTCTATGAAATACAAGATGGTCCACTATTGAAGCCCACAACAAATATTGAAGAAGATTCTTAATCTTATTGTAAGAAGCTTTCAGGGGGGCCCAATATGAAGAATAGTACACATAGGTAGCAACAAGAACTTTATAACAAATTTAGAATTTACCAGCTAACAAAAGTGGCTTAGTAATCCAGAAAGACATTTTTTTCTTGATTTTAGCAAAGGAAATGCCCAGGAAATGAAAGATTTCCCCATGATGAATCTATTTCTGGCCATAGTGGAGAATCTAATTAGAGGTTGGGAGAAAGGATTGCCTATAAAACTAGGCTTTTTGCCATTGAATCATCGAACTACAAGCCAAACAAAAAGTATCAAGGCATTGCAAAGCTTCATGAACATTATCTTCATCATCAATAAGGGTGAGGAAGGAATCATGTATAAAATGACCATTGACAAGTTGAGAAGGTGACTCAAGTAGGGAAGTCCCCCTGACATGTCTAGCAAAAATAACATCTACAAGAAGGTAACCAAAACCTTTAGTAGGCAACACATATAATGAGGGAGCCAATGGATATAATTGGCTTAGAGTGGAGCAAAATAAGCCAAAAGCCAAATATTGTCGATCATTAATGGTGATACAAGATGAGGAGTCTCTAAAGAGCATTTTCACTATTTGAATAAACTCAGGTCCAAACGGTTCTATCTTTTGGAGATGAGTTGTGCAGTTTTGGTATATGTAGTAGCATGCAAAGTTGTAGGTGTTTATTTGTCATGGATAGGAAGGTGTTTAGACATGGTTTGATACTTCACACATTTTATTTTTCTTTTTGCTTTGCTTCGAAGATTGTTTTTGGGCTAACTATTTATATTGTATATGTTACATCTAATTAGGTTGGCCTAATTGATGTTTCTTTGGTTGTGAATGGTATATAAATATGAAATATATTTTGAGGATTAGATATGTTGTATGAGTAAGGTACATAGTTGTGTATGGTGTATCTCGTAAGTGCAAAGGTTCTCAAATGCAATCAAGTAGTGATGAAGTTAGTTTCAGATTTGCAACAACTATGTACTATAATCAGTATTTCAAAGGATATGTTCCTCTCTAGTTCAACAATATCGATTCATTGTATTTATACATACTGTATCTTTCTCTAGAGAAGTGATCTTTAGTGTTTGTAAGTCCATTTTATCTTTCCCTAAGGTTGTGCACCTTTGTCCTGCAAGTCAAAATCAAAAGCAATGAATTTACCTGGCCTTGAGCCTAAAACTTGTAAACTTGTTTCCATATAGTGGGATAGTTCGCATTGTGGTTTTTACCTCATTGCCTTCTCCATTTAAATTCTTAGTGATTATGTGTTTTTTATTTGTTTTTTTTCAATTCTTTACTTGTGCACATATGGTGACCAGAACTATTGATAATTTTATGGATAAATTGGTTAAGTTTTAATATATGTTGGTTCATGCCCACCCCAGCACCCCCGAACATTTGGAAGTGTTTGATTTTTGTAATATGTTTGAGTTCTATATGTATTTATTATTCCCAACTAAAAAAATACTATTATTCCTATTTAAAATGAGACTACCTCATCTAAAGCTCTTGATATCCCTAAATTGCTTACCCATAGCTCCATACCTAGTTTTTGATCTTTATTATTTGTTAATCCTATTATCCTATCTTCTTGTCATATTGATCATACACATGTTTCCCTTAGAAATATATTGAAGAAGAGGACACACTCCCCTTCATCTTGATTTGTAGGTGGAAATAAAAGAGAAATTTGGTAATGTTTAATCTAACATGAATAATATTATTAGCAACCAATAGAGTACTTTTAGTTCACTCTCATCTATTGTATCTTTCATAAATATGTTATGAGAAGCTTTCCCAACAACCTAATTAATTTTCCACTCAAATGTTGAAAGGTTCAAGAATTTTTTTTTAATCTTCCACACCTATGGAAACTATGAAATAAAAACTATTAAAGATTAGTCAAAAATATAAATAGAAAACAATAGAACTCTCCGTATCTTAAAGAAGAGAAAACTAATGGTGAATGAGCTAATGACAATCACAAGTCTCAACGACATCAAAGTTATGTAGGGTGACTAATGTTTTATTTTTCTTCTCAACTTGTTTATATTAATTCTAAAAATATGAAGCTTCTATTTCCTTGTATTAGGTGGGCCCTCATACAATATTACCTTATTACATCAATACACTAGATATAAATGATTAAGATTTTTCATCTATAGTGTTTCATGACTACTACCCTATCAACAATGCAAATAATTTCCCTTCAATTGTTTCATGGGATTTGATACAACATTGGAAAGCACAAACCAAACAAATTTTTATCATGAAATCACAACTAAGGATTATATCATTGAGCAAAAATTAAGTTTATTATATTATGGCTTTGATAAAGACTTTCAAACACAACTTCTTGAACTATCAAACTATAGGAATGTAACTAATTATTTGAACAATAATGAGTATTGCAATATGCAAACCTAAATATTTAATTATTATTTATTTTTAATTATGATATATACATGTGAATGATAATAAATAAGGAATAACATCATTTGAGAAATTAGAGGCTCTAACCTGCATGCTATAATAATAATAAACAATACTTAATTTGACTTATTCTCAAATTAATGAAGATATTGGGAATGACAATGGTATTACAACAATTCATAATCTATGCTATTGATTATTAAAGTAATAGGAATTAAGAAGAAGGGTGAAAATAACCAGATTACAATGAATAACAAGAAAATATGATAAAATATTAGACATGCTAAAAATTACTCTTCTTGTGAGGAACAATCATGTAATAAAATATTCTAGTAAGAATGATTAACATGTCTAATAAAAATCTGACAACTTGAAGATAAATTTGAAAACATAAAAAAATGGAATACATGATCTAATATTCTAACAAAAGGAAGAGAAAGATACTATCACAAGAATGATTTATAGTATTTATAATAATCTCTTCGAGTGTTCACAATAGAGTACTCATTCAAGGTACAAGAAGAAGTACAAAAAGTTGATCTGATATCGATAATTTGGTGCTTGCCACATGTGGCAATGCCCAAATGGTTTGAATTGAGCAAGACTAAAGCTTTATCACTCCAAGCCAATTTGGTGAGTACCAATTTCTTTGATAGAAACCAAAAAAAAGGGTCATATTTTGGTGGATTTACCCTCTAATAATACTTAATTACATTCTCTGTATTTTATGAAAGTGAAATTAGAAAAGTCTTTTCATTGACATGGTGTTTATTAAGTTCATCTTGAAGCCTTAACACAAAAAACATATTGTTATTCCTATATAAAATGGGGCTGCATAATATAAAACTCTTGGTATCCCCAAATTAATTACTCATCACTAGATTTTTCTATTTACTGATATTAATTCTAAAAATATAGAGCTTCCATTTTCTTGTATTAAGTGGCCCCTCATATAGTGCCTTATTACATTAATACAATGGATACAAATAATTAGATTTGTAAATACAGTGGATAAAAGGATTAGATTTGTACTCTATACTCTTTCATGACTACTACCTTAGCAATAATGCAAATAATTTCCCTCTTCAAATTCCTTGGGATATGATACAAGATTGGAAAGCACAAAGCATACCCATTTATGATGAAATAATCACTAGGGATTATGTTATTGAGCACAAATTAAATGTACTATAATATACCTTTGGTAAAGGCTTTCAAATCAATAGTTTTCTAGTATCGTATCTTACCAGAAAAATGAAAGGAATAACTTTGACATACATTGTTGGCATGGAAATCTAGGGTGTGGATCAAGAGATAACATTCCTTTTTTTAAAAACTTTATTTTCTCTTACACCTGGCCTCCGGATGAAGCATAGGCGGTCGGTATGCTGCATACCTAGATGCTGCCGACCTTTTAAAAGAATGTCAGAATATATATTTAACATTTGACGTGACAGTTTTGTGAATCAACGTTGTCCATCTGCATACATTAGTATGTGACACTCAATTCGAGGTTATCTACTGAGTTATCGCAGAATTTTTGTATTACATCATCTGATGAGGTGTACGAGTTTGCGTGCAATGAACGCAGTGCATCTCTATAAATTAGCTTCAAGGAATTGGAAAGGTAAGCTCTCAGTTGGTAAGAATAAAGTTGTGTGCTGTGTGATAATATTTTGCAAAACAGTTACAATGGAATTCGCCAAGTGCTCCAGGGATCCAATCCCGTTACTATTTGGGCAGTGGCGTTTGGCTTCTGTGAAAGAAGTGAAAGACAATATTGAGCAGATTAAGAATCAAAATGTCCTCTCTGACTGGAGTATCCTACGTCTTTTGGATGGATGGGTTGATGGCCCTGGCTATGGATGGAACGTTGAGCAAAGCTACAGGGAAGGCGTTGGGGAGATGCTTCTTGTTAAAACAAAGGCATCAAGAAAGGGAGGTAAGTTTTTCTGACCAACTTGTTCATTTTTTGTTCAACTGCTTACTAGTTAATGGGGCAGCATGCCGTCTTAACATCTTTAGTTCAACTTCATTTGATAAAAACGTTTAAAACGACACTAATTATCATCCGACTTTTATGCAGATGGTGCACTCGTTCCAGAAATGTACTCCGGAGTTTACCTCACTGAAAAAGGACGAGATGTCGCTTTAAGTTTTTCGATGAAAGATAAAATTACTGAAGTTATATACTTCATTTTCTCTGCCTACACCAAGCCTGCAGAGCGTGAAGCCCAGTTCGGTTGCTTGATGAGTAAAATCACGCAGAATTCTGGGTTGAAGGCATACTGATGGGCTGCTCTATCTTTGCTCGTCACTATTATTATAGTGTGGAATATTATTACAGTGTGGTATTATTATATTGTGGTATGTTTGTGATCTAAATCATCCAAGCTTTGTTGAACATCTATACTAAGTCATAATATTATGTTCTATGTTTTTGGGTGTGGTGGACATTAAAATTTAGAGTAGGCTGGATTTATCCAGAATATATTTTTTTTAATAATTGTTAAAATATTTAAAACATACTGAATAGAGTATAAAATTAGTAGTATTTATTTTGTATAAGTTTTATTATGCTTGGTTATAATTATTAATATTTCTAATTATTACGAAGAAAAAAATCTTTTAAAAGGAATTAGCATTAAGGAGTAATTTTTAGTTATAGAAGTAAAAATTTATAAAAAGCTAGATTCTTTTTAAAAGAATTAGTACGTAGGAGAGAATTTAAAATCTTAGTATAATGATCTTTGCAAGCATTGCATAATGTCAATGTTAATAAGTCCGCACATTTGATCTCAATACGTACCATAGAGTTTCTCTTAAGATGACATGCTTTGAGGAAAAAGTTACATTTATATTACATGTGGCCTCTTCTATGTTTTAATAATAAATAAATGAGAGTTTTTCTGCATACTCTATGTCTAGTATAACAAATAAAAAACTTTGAATCATTTTTTTAAATTTGAAAGGAAATGCAAGTGTAGACAATAGAAAATATAGATGGCTAAGGCTTTAGTTAAATAAGTACAATATAATGTTACATAGGAATTCACTAAAGATAATAAATTTAAAAATAGCATGGTCAAAAGAGGGTCATGGCCTACTATATTAAAAAATTCAAAACATCATACAACAATTTTGGACGGTGTCACAATTTTATAGATCAATAATATTATATATAATCACAAGAATATAAAGTCTAACACAATATGTTATTGTAATTCCCAGAGATTTTAGAGTGATAGGAATTTGGCTCTTAGTGGATGTGACCACCAAATACTTGAAAGAGGCTAGAGATTAAGTGGTATAGGATGCCAATGTATTTTTGCTAGTTTGATATATTTTAAGAAGGGTTTATTGAAAAATAATTTTCATTTAATCTGAAGCACTCACACAATATATTCATTATTTGTGTTGAAATAAAAGTGAGATCGATTTAGATCTTTTGGAACAAATTTAGAAACATAATACCAAAGATTTAACAAGGGGCACAAACTAAAAGGTATGGTGCTACACTAATAAGGAATATGATAAATAAATATTGAATGATTGAAATGATAAATAAATTAACATAATACCTAGTTTGGGCATGCCTTTGGGGGAACTTTTTGGTGTCCTGTGTTGTGGGCCTGGTTTGTGTTGGATATAATTTCCACCTCTTCTTTGTTGGCCTCTATGGACCTACTCCAAGAGGGGTTTGTTGAAGCTTGCAACGAATTTTTGGATTCTTCCTCTATCGATGTGTGTTTTGTCTAATTTGCTCCTTGGTCTTTGGCTTTTGTTGTCCTAGGTTAAGGGAACTTGGAAAAATTCTTTTATCATGTTTTTCTATTAAGTTGAGTCTAATGGCTTTAGGCTTCTAATTTTATAGCCAACTATTTTAAGCTTAGCTTGTGTTGTATGGCTGTGAGGTGGTCGCTAGATGGTTGAGTAATATTCTGTTGCAGTGTCCTTCTTTGAGTGGCTTTTAGACCCTCAAAAAATTTGATGGTCTTGGGTCCCTTCAAAACCTATTGTTTGAGGTTTTAGATTTCCCTCAAAACTTGCTTTTCCCTTAATTAAAAACATAATATTAATCCAACGTAAAGATTAGTTATAGAAGAAATTTATACGAAATCACATTCTTAAAAATGAAACAATTAAGATTGTTCACATTTAAGTGAACAGGGGAATTGGATCAATTGAAACTTTTTTGAACATCTATAATAAGTCATAATATTATGTTCTATGTGAAAAAAGAGTTTCTATTTTGGGGTTCGGTGTATTTACAATTTAGAGTATCGTGGATTTGTCTAGAATATGGATAGGTAGGATATCTTTATCTAATATACTAAAAATATTATAAAATAAAAAAATATTTATTCTATATGGGCACACTAAGGTGAACCTTGGTCTTGCTAGCTATAGGGGAGTGTTGAGAGATAAAAATGATAGGCTTCTTTCAACGATGGCATTCCCTTTGGGAATCCAAACTAATCACCTTGCTTCTGATTTCCATGGCATGAAATTGGCACACTCTCCTAGCTATATAGGAAAGTGTTGATCAAATTTCATTCTCTTAAAAATTATGAATTTCTTGAAGGGGTCTCAAAATCCTAGCTGATCAATTGATACTTTGATTATGTATTCCATGAACCTTATTCAAGACTTTGATAATATTTTGATATCTCATATTTTTTTAGGAAAGGAAATTGTCTAGTTGATAAAATTGTTGAAGTTATATACTTCATCTTTTCCACCTACACAAGGCCTATAGAGCATGAAGCCCGGTTCAGTTGCTTGATGAGAAAAATCATGAGGACTTCTAGGTTGAAGGTATCTTGATGGGCTATTCTACCTTTTCTCATCACTATTATTATAGTATAACATTATTACAATAAATATTGATAATAAAATGAATTAAATATCTAGCATATATATATATATATATATATATATATATATATAAACTAGATTCCTTTAAAAGAATCAATACATAGGAGAGATTTTATAATCTTTGTATAATGGTCATTGCAAGCATTGTATAATGAAAATGTTAAGAGTTCATGTAAATTGCTCAAAATCGATATGTGTACATCCTAGCAAATAGTTCAATAATATAACGAAGATATAAGATAGAACACATTTGATCTCAATATGTGACATACAGTGTCTCCTAAGCTAACATATTTTGAGCCAAAGATTAAATGTACATTAGACATGCCCTCTTCTATGTTTGCATAATAAATAAATGAACATTGTTGTTCATATTCAATGACTAGTATAAAATATTAAAAATTTGATCCCTTTTTTAAATCTAAAAAAGAAATGCAAGTGTTGACCATAGAAAATACATAAGGTTAAGCCTTTAGTTAGACAAGTACAATATTATGGCATATAAGAACTCACTAAAGATGATTAATTTTAAAAATAGCATGGTGAAAAAAGCACCGTGACCTATTACACTAAAAAATTTAAAACATCATACAACAATATTGGGTGGTGTCACAATTTTATAAACTAAGAATGTTATATAGTCATAGGAATATAAGGTTTGACACAATATATTATTGTAATTTAGAAAGATTTTAGATTGATAGAAATTTGGGTTTTAGTAGATGTAACCACGAAATAGTTAAAAGAGGTTGTATATTAAGTGGCATAGGATGTCAATGAATTTTTGCTAGTTTGATATATTTTAAGAACGGATTATTGAAAAACATTTTTTATTTAATGTTAATAACTCACACAACATAGAGATTAGTTGCGTTGAAAAAAAAGTGACTTCACTGTTGAGCTCAGAACACCCAAAACCCCCCATTTTCATATAAAATTTGTCCAATTTGGACAACTTTGGCCTGTGAATTTTTTTAAAAAAATTTGCCCATTTTGGGGCATGAATTTCGAGAAATTCGTTAAAAAAAATTAAAAGTAAAAAATTAAAAAAATATTTTGGCCCATTTTTTGGCATACCTAGGTTGGAATGTTGTTGTTGGTTTTTTAAACCGTTGCGACTGCCGTAGCAGCTATCACCAACGGCTTATTGATCATTGCAGATAGCAGCTGCCACAGGCAGTTCTTAAACCACTGCGGTGAGTGGTAACCATAGTAGTAAACTGCTTGCAGTCCCATTGCCATTAGTGACTATTGGCATAGCAGTGCTGCCTACATTGCCACCGCCGCCCATAGAACCACCATCGCCATCAATGTGCCACCTAACCCGTCGCTTAGCCTGGCCCACCTGCCACCTCTACTCTGTCACCACTCCTGACACTTCTTTGCATGGTTTTTTATAGGCGGTTCTTTTTTAGCCATAACTTGAGAAAATGGAGTTGGATTTTGGCAAACGAATAGGTGTCAAAAAGATGTTTTCGATCAAACCCAAAAGTTCTTTTTTACACTCCGAGAGGCATATCTTGAGCATCCAAACTCCATTTTTTGCGCACAAGATATCACTGGAAATATGGTTTTGTGCACTTTCTATTAGTATGGGTCTTCTTTCCAGATTTTGCTTCAAGCACATTTTATTATATGTTTTACATTTATGTACTCTAGTGAATATCTTGGATGTTTCAGCTCCTAGGATCCTTTTGTGTGTGTGGGATGACTCATCTTTGGCTATTATTTCTGTATTTCTATCCTTTTGTCTTCTTTGAGTATTGTATACATCATTTTGTAAGCATTTTCCTTTTTGCAAATGCACTGAAATAAAGGGCCACTATGCTTTGCATGCTTGGGATGTTGCACATCTTTTGCCTTATTGTACTCGCACTCCATTATAAAGTGCCATGAGGGGTTTGATGTTTGCCTTTGTTTACCATATACCTTTGTCATGTGAGTGTTCCTTTCATGACATTGGCCTCATGATGTGTGTCAAGTGAGTGTTCCTTCCTCAACACTAGCGTTTATATGTGTTGTACTTTTTGCTGCACTCTCGATGTTCCTAGTTCTTCATCATGCAATTTTTATTTGCATTCAGTTTCAGTGTACCTGTCACCTCTCCCTTGTTAGCACTATGGGGGGTTTTCTCCTGTTGGTTGTTGGTTCTAATGCTTCCTTGGTTTGTTGGAGTGAGCTATGCATTCAGTATTTGTTCCTATGTGCTAGGCGAATGTAGTGGCTAGTTACCTATGCATTTTGGTGAGATGGATCATTTACCATATGGACACTCTTTCATTCCTATTTTTGGAGGCAACCTTCCATCTTCGATTGATCAGCTCTTTAGACTTTGGTGTTTTTGCCATCTGTATCTTTGAGTTCAATTGTTTGCATTTGTTTGCCATCTTATTCGAGTAGTGTTATTTGAGGGCACTCATGCAGATTACAATCTTCTCTACCTGATCATGTTCTATTTCAGTGGAGGTTCTTCAGATCGACAGTTATTCTTCGACAGTGTTTGCAACTCTATGCTTCAGTGGTGTTCTTCATGTTCATCCTTTGTTCCTTTTTTTTTGAGATATTCTCTTGTTTGGAGGCTTTTTCAGTCCTTCACTTGTATTTCTCTCTTTAGGAGAGGATTTTTTCCCTTGAGGTTTTCTCTTTTTCTCCAATTTTGAGAGATCTTTTGTACTTGGGTACTTCATCAGGCCTAGTTGTTGGGACCCATTGTTACTTTCATGCATTTTTTTAGTTCTTAGTTGTTTTTAGCTACTCCCTAAGTTCATCTTAAGGGGGGGTGTTAGAGTTATCATTGTGTCTAATAATTATTTATTTAATTATTAGTCTATTATACTCTACGCTTAACCTAACTTATGAATCTTATAATTCTTTAGGGTTTTCTCTTTTAGGGTTTCTAATATCCTTTTATAAGGATTCTCTCTTTGTAATTTAAGTAATTGTATTGCATTATTCTTGCATAATCAATATGACTCCTCCTTTTTGGATCATTGAATTCTCTCATGAGGTACCCTAAGTATAATATTTCACATATATAATTGATCTTACACATGATGCATGTTTTCTAGGTGTTTATCATGGTACTTATCCAAAGCCCATAAGAATGGTTGTCTCTAATGGAAAAAATATTCTTGTTTGGTTTATTTTACTTATTTCTGATTATTAAACATAATTCCTATTTGCTAGGTTTTCATCATGATGACTAACCCAAGGTACCATAAAATTGGTTTTCACCAAAGGATAGTTTTTCTCTAAATAATACTTTTTAGAATTTTTTTTTTAAATATTTTTAAATGACATTGATCTTTAGATGATCACTAATTAGTCTGGTCCATTTGATGGTTCTAATTCAGATATAAGTGTCATGATATGCCAATAGTGATATGTACAAAGTAGCTATCTTGTTAAGATCATGGTGCTTGTATATAAAATATGGATGTTATTGTGATTCTTGTTGATACTAGGGTTGGTGTGGTTCAAATATGCATATTGTGATAGAGTGTCATAATCATCCTTATGATAAAGTGTTATTGCTAGGATTTTATGGATTTGTGAGGTAAGATTTTTTTGACTTTAAGTGAGATGTTGGATTTTGATGGGTGATAGTAGACATGGATGAATTATTTAGAATTTGATATGCAAGGTGTTTTATTTGTCAAAATTCAGATTGCTTGGAACCAACATTTTTATATGCCTTACATAATGGGATTGACGACTATTTTGATGGAATTACTTGTACGTGGGAGAAATATTTTCTTATGGATCCACTATTTTTTTAATTTTTGTTTTGATCCATTTTTAAGATCCATTTTCACTTTATTTGTCCACTTGGATTTCTGGATTTGTAGCATCCTAAATTGTACTTCCTTACAATTTTATCCTCATTTGGGTCCTCACCATGGTGGTTTTCCCCTAAGGACTAATTGAAGCATTGATTCTGCTCACACCATGTTTCAAACTTAATATTTTCATCATCTGCACTTTCTCCCCCAAAATCCCCTCTCCCTAATTGGCTAGGACTAGGGCAACCATGCCTTGGTCCTGAGGGACCAGAGTGCCCATGCCCTAGTCTTTCCAATTAGAGCCTAATTTGGGGCTCATAATGGTAACATTAAATGGGTGGGAACTTGGATCTCATGTCGGCTCATGTCAGAAAATTAATTTGTTTCCTGACGAAGCATTTATAAAAGGATGTCTATAATCCTAAGAAATGCTATCAAGCAATCACATATTCATTAAGAAATCAGAAATTCATGTTCAAGTGAGAAAGCAACCAATCTTCTTTCAAGCACTAGAGATAACATTTATGTTCTATATTTAATGAATACTGGCTAAATGAAACCCTAAATCCTTGTAAAGACAAACAAAACTTCATAAAAAGGTATATCAATAGTTTTTCAGACATTTTCAATATTTTTTCTCAGAAGGAAATCATTTCCATTACAAGAGTTCATTTACGTGTCAACTCTATTTCATGGGTAATTCTAAAACTAGGTTTTCACCTAAGGAAAACCCCTATTACCAACCATTTCCCCTTCTCTATTATGTGTAGGAACATGTACAGAGCTATCATTTTTAGGATCAACATTATTCACAGAGATGAATAGATTCCCTTTTGTATGGTGAAAAATTTAGAGGACGAGAGTGACATGCATTCTGGTCCCAACAATTCAAGTCGACCTTCTGGGAACAAATTTGAACATTCACATATTACTCAGATCTAAGTTTGTAGCTTCGTTTGATGACTGTAGCTCACTATTTGTCCATAATTGCTTCAATTTTAGCACATTTACTCTAATTTTAGCATTATTAAATAAATAAATTCAATTGAAAGGGAAAGAAGAGGCACATCTAAAACCCCTATAATTCGATTAGAATATAGATCTATTGAGGCTAGATCTATCAAATTATATCTTTCCCTAATGTAGTTTGTCTCTAAGAAAAAAAAAACAAACTATTTTACTATAGAAAGTGGTGGAAACCATAATTTTTCACCATCATACAAGATTCAATGGATTTTGATATTTAAACTTTTTTTATACATAAATTATTTTGTATTGTATTGTACATGATACTTGACTTTAATATTGGTTCTAATGAGTGGGTGTAAGTAATTTAGAATGATGGTTTATGGCATGGATGAGAGGAACATTGGAAGTAATCTTATGGTTGGACAATGCATGAATCTTATTTTGATGGTTGTATTGGATGAAATTACCCCTAGTGTTGTTGAGGTATCACTAATATTATTCTATTTGTTAATTGAAGAATAGCCGAGACCTTGAAATCTGGCTAAGTGCACCAAGATGGTGAACAAAAAGGGGGGTATAAGTGGCAACTTTTTTTTTTGAAAACAGGTAAAACTAAACTTCAAAGAAATATTTGAAGGTCATAAGCTCAAAACTAGGAGTTGAGAAATCAATAAAAATTGTAGTACTCTAAATCTAGTTTATAAAATACTAAAGTTTTTTAAAAATGGATAATATTAAGAGTGTCAAACCTCTCTCACACAAAAAATTGTTCCTGATTTTTTTAGGATGATAGGAGAGATTGAGATCTAGAACTTGTGTATTATTTTTGTAGTTTTCGTTGAGTATTTTTTTTTATGATTTTTTGAAGTGGCCGCATCTTGAAAATTTGGTACATGTTCATGCGAGGGGCATAACTTGCATCAAAATAATCGAAAAATGAAAACTTATTTTTTTAAAATTGTATAGAATCTAGTGTAGAACAATAATATGTAATTTATTTTGAATTGGGTCAAGTAAATCAAAATTTATAAAAAAAATGGTAGACATATGTCTGTGAGGATTGTCAAGGCACTAGTAAAGAAAATTAAAGTTTACTATGCTAATGTTGTCTAAAAATAGAAAAAATTCTATGGTCAGAAAGCTAAGAAGACGTGTGAGATTATGGTGGTAATTTTAGAGATACCCTTTTGATCATTTGTAAACCTAATGATGATGAAGTCGAGAAATCACATTGGAAGATGAAAAAATGTGTAAAGGGACAAAAATGGAGGAAAAATGGGCTTGCAAGTCTTAGGGTCATTTTCCAACCCTCTAACCAAGCCAAAAATTGCAAGGGTTTTGATGTGCAAGATAACCCGCTCGGGTTTTGAGAAACAAAAATTACCATTCATAGTTCTACATAACCCGTATGGGTTATGTAGAACTAAAACCATCATTTTAAGTTTCACAAAACCCGTACGGGTTATGAAAAACCATCATTTTGAGTTTCACAAAACTAGTAGAGGTTATAAAAAGAATCGTTTTGAGTTTCACAAAATTTATACGGATTATGAAAAACCATCATTTTGAGTTTCACAAAACCAGTACAGGTTATGAAAAACATCATTTTGAGTTTCACAAAACCCGTACGGGTTATGAAGACATCAAAATTTATACTTGTAGACTTAGAATTTACTACACATATGTATAGATATACATATATAATATGTGTTTATGTATGTATATATGCATATCTATAATTATATATACATATATTTATATAGATACATGTATATATGTTTGCATATATGCATGTCTCTCTTCTTTTCCGCTCTCGTCTTCCTTACCCCATCACCGTATCTATCTATTTTGAGCCCTAATTATCCTCCTTGAGTTCTATCTCATCTCTTTCTCCCTCACACTTCTCTCTCTACCGACTCTCTCACCCTCTTCTCCTTCTCGTTCTCTCTCTCTACCTAATGTCTCTCTCTCTCTCTCTCTCTCTCTCTCTCTCTCTCTCTCACACACACACACACACACACACACACACATGTTATCCTATCCTAGTATAACACTCTCTCCCTTCTCTCTCTTTCTCTCCTCTATCTCTCCCTCTCCCCCCTCTCCCTCCCCCTCTCGTTATCTTATCCTATTTTCTCTCTCCCTCCCCCCTCTCTCTCTCTCTCAATCTCCTCTCTCTCTGCCCCTCTCTCTCTCTCCCCCTCTCCTTATCCTATTCTTTCTATCTCTTCTTATCCCCTGTTCTCTATCTTACCCCCTCTCCCTATACTCTCTCTCTAACTATCTCTCTCACCCACTCTCCTTATCCTATTCTCTCCCTCTGTTCCTACACCCTTCTCTCTCTCTCTCAATCCTATTCTCACCCTCTCTCCCTTCTCTTTCTTTCCCTATCTCTCTCACTCTCTTCCCATCCCCTTCTCTATCTATCTCTAACACTCTCTCCCTCCCCCTCTCCTTATCCTATTCTATCGCTCTCTCTCTCTCTCTCTCTCTCTCTCTCTCCCTATCTCTCTGCCTCTCTTCCTATCCCCTTCTCTCTTTGTGTCTAACTCTCTTCCTCCCCTCTCCTTACCCTATTATATCCCTCTTGCTACCCCTACTCTCTCTCTATGCTATTCTCCCTATCTCCACCTTGTCTCTCTCTTCCTCTCCTTCTCCCTCTCCCTCTCTCTGCCTATCTCATTATCCAATTCTCTCCCTCTCTTCTTATCCCCTATTATCTCTCTTACCCCCTCTCCCCTACTCTCTCTCTAACCCCCTCTACTTATCCTATTCTCCCTCTCTTTCTATCCCCTTCTCTCTCCCTCTTCCTCCATCCCCCCTCTCTCTCTCTATCTCCTATCTCTTCCTCTCCCTCTCTCTCCTTCCCTCTCCCCTTCTCCATTCCTCCATATCCCATCCCTCTCTCTTCTTCTCTCCCTCCCTCCCTCCCTCCCTCCCTCCCTCCCCCCCCTCTCTCTCTCCCCTCTCATCCTCTCCCTCTCTCGCTCTCTCTCCCTCTTTCATCTTCTCCCTTCCTCCATACCCCTTCTCTCTCTCTCTGTCTCTCTCTAAACCTCTCTCCCTACCCCTCTTCTTATACTATTATATTCCTCTCTTCCTACCCCCTACTCTCTCTCTCTCTCTCTCTCCTAAACTCCCCATCTCCACCCTGTCTCTCTCTTCCTCTCCTTCTCCCTCTCTCCTAATCTTCTCTCTCTCTTCTTGTCCCCTATTCTCTCTCTTACCCCCTCTTCCCCTACTCTCTCTATAATCCCCTCTACTTATCCTATTCTCTCCCTCTCTTCTTATCCCTTTCTCTCTCCCTCTCTCCCTCTACCACTATCCTTTTCCCAATCTCCCTCTCCCCCTCTCCTTTTCCCAATCTTCCTCTCTCTCCCTCCACCTCTGTCCCCCTCTCCTTATCCTACTCTCTCTCTCTATCTCTCTCTCTCTCTCTCCATCTCCCTCTCTCTCTCTCTCCCTCCCTATCTCCCCTTCTCCCTTCCTCCATACCCCATCTCTCTCTCTCTCTCTCTCTCTCTCTCTCTCTCTCTCTCTCTCTCTCTCTCTCTATCTCTATCTCCCTCCCTCTCCCTATCCTTATCCTATTCTATTGCTCTCTCTCTCTCTCTCTCTCTCTCTCTCTCTCTCTCTCTCTCCCCTTCTCTCTTAGTATCTAACTCTCCCTCCCTCCCCCTCTCTTCCTACCCCCTAATCTCTCTCCCCTCTCTCTCCCTCTCTCTCTCTCTCTCCCCACTTCCTCTTTGGTTCCTAGTTCTACATAACCCATACAGATTATGTAGAACTAAGGCCAAAACTTCTAGTTTTGCATAACTGGTATGGGTTATGGGAATAGGCTTGGTGTTACCAAGCCTAGCACATTTTTGAATTTCATAGAACATGCACGGGTTATGAAAAATTTCATTTTTCTTGCATATGGCCACTTTTCTGTTCACCATCTTGGGGCACTTACTCATGTATGAAATGTTAGGATTCCCAAAGATACTGAGAGGGGGGTGAATCAGTATCTTGCATGTTAAGATATTTTCTTATCTTACTAAGAAAATTGCATTACAAAATAGTGTACTAGTAAACCAGAAATAATGCAGTAAATAAGATCAATAACCACAACATAGACAACACACGATAAGATAATATTTTAATGAGGAAACACAATGTGGGAAAAACCTCAGTGGGATTTGTGACCCACAATATTCACTCACTCACCAATAAATGAATATTACTTACAATAGGGGCCTGCACATGCAGGAAGGCCAACTGCCTAAAGCTCACTACTTAATTACAAAAAGGGAAGTCTCACTGACTTAGAAAATGGATTATGCAAATCCAATATCATGTACTACTTCAGTTCAGCATCTGCTATGTGAGGTTCAGTACTGATTTAAGCTCATACAACTTCCATAAACCTTATTCCAAAATTTGTCTTAATATTCGCATGTTCGCATATGTGTATTACATTCAATACATAAATGATTCTACGAGATCTCATACTTATATGAGTCCTACTATAATTCACCTTGTCCACTTACAAAAATATTTTACAATTAAATATAAAATATAATAAACAAAATCCTGTTGGTTGAGGTGTTGGTAATCATCTTTGTCGTTGTCAGTGCCATAGGATTGTAAGGTTGCCATCAATGACAATACCTTCAATCACCTACAATTTCTTATTGGAGTGTGCTTTTTCCAACAATATCCCTCTTTGCAATTGATGGCAACACTCATGAGAAAAACTCAAAATTGTATCTAGAATGTGTTGTCAAAAAATATGTCAAAACTGTGTGCTCCAAAACTGTGTGCTCCAAAACCGTGTGCTCAAAAACTGTGTACTCCAAAACTGTGTGCTCCCCCTGAGCAGATGATCTCTTTTGCCAATCATTTTCCTTTTTCTCACTTGGCTGGCATCAATGAAAAAGGTTGTCAATTAATGTCAATTGAGTGTAGTTCTTATCAGGATCCCTATAAATAGTGGGTTACAATTTGATATATATCTGCTAATGCAAAATTCAAGTTGTTAGTGAACCTTTCACTATCCTTCAATGCTGATTCTATCCTTTGGATGGCACCAGTGAGTATGTGAATTTTCTCTTCCGGTGTCTTAAGTCTTGGAACAAGAGCCTTTGAAATCTCTTTTCTCAAGGATATGAGGATGTCTAGTTTCGGACCTAGTCTACACTTGAGTTCCAAAATCAGAAGCATAGAGGTGGTAAGAAGTTCAAGGGTAGAGGAACCTTTGGCAGATGGCACAATGGTTTGAGAAGTGAAGAGAATCAAAACCAAGAAGGAAGTGGGGAATCTCAAAGAGAGACATATAGATGATCCTTTAGAGGGAGAAGTAATTTTAGAGGTAGGTTTGGAAACTCAGTGACATGAAATACAGCCTTCACTAGTAGGCGTTACCAATGCAATGAAGTTGTATATACCATGAGTAGGTTCCCAAGAAAGGCCTCAAGTTCATCAAGTTCATACATGGGTGAGAGAAGGACTTTGTTAGTGCAAGAGGAGGATACTCAAAGTGTGACCTCTCCAATCAGTAAAGAAGGGCCAGTGATAGATGGAGAAAATTTGATGATGCGAAGAACAATATTAAAGATACCCCAAGCTCAAGAGCCACCACAAAGGAAAAGTATATTTAGGACCACTTGTAAGTCACATGGAAAAATTTTTAAGGTTATTGTGGATTTAGGTTCCATTGAGAATATTGTCTCAGTTGAAATGGTAGATAAGCTCGAACTAAAAATATTACCTCATCTCACTCCCTATAAGGTATCATGGCTCAACAAGGGTCAATATGTCTTAGTTGATAAACAAGCATGGGTGGAAGTTGAAATTAGTGAATACAAAGACAAAATTCTATGTGAAATATTGCCTATGGATGCCTGTCATCTACTTTTGGGCTATCCATGGCAATATGATGTGAAAGCCTATCATGATGGAGAAAAGAATAGTTATCTCATCACCAAGAATGGTAGGAAGTATCAAATGGATCCATTATCTGATCCAAAGGAGGAGAAAAAATTAGTGTCAAGTGTTATGTTGATGAGTGGCAAATAGTTCATAAAAATGTTAAAAAGTGAAGGTAATCAGGGCCATGCTATAGTGCTAAAGCCTAAAGATGAAGCTAAGGAAAATCCAATGAGTGAAGTGCCTCAAAAAGTGCAAGATTTGTTAAAGCAAATAGGGGAGGTTATAGGAGATGATATACCTAATTATTTGCCTCCAATGAGGGATGTCAATCACCAAATAAACTTGATACCAGGGGAAAGTATGCCTAACAAAGCTTCTTATAAAATGATACCACGCCAGAATGAGGAGATTGCCAAACTAGTGCAAGAAATCTTAGACAAAGGGTTTATTAAAAAGAGTTTGACTCCTTCTGTTGTTCCCACTATTCTAGTGTCTAAAAATGGAGGAAAATGGAGGATGTGCATGGAATCAAGAGTAATTAATAAGATCACCATAAGATACTCATTTCCCATGCCAAGGATAGAGGATCTATTGGACAATCTAGGTGGAGCATGCTACTTCACAAAGGTGGAATTGAAATCTGGTTATTATTAGATAAGAATCAAACTTGGTAATGAATGGAAGGAATCATTTAGAACTAATGTAGGCCTATATGAGTGGTTGGTGATTCCTTTTTGCCTCACAAATGCACCTAGTACCTTTCAAAGGCTCATGAATGAAGTCTTAGTTGATTTTATTGGCAAGTTAATTATTTTGTATCTTGATGACATTTTGGTCTTCAACAGGTATAAGGAGGAACACCTTAAGCATGTGGAGATGGTCTTGAATAATTTGAAGGAGGCTCAACTCAAAATAAACTTTGAAAAAAGTGAGTTCTTGAAAACAAAGTTAGTTTACCTTGGTTTTGTCATTTCACAAGGTTGTTTAAAGATGGATCCAAGTAAAGTAGAGGCAATACTTAATTTCCCTACACCAAGGAGCATAAGTGATGTTAATAGTTTTCATGGAATGGAATATTTTTATAGGAAGTGGTATGTTAGAAGATACTCCACATATGATTTGGAGTTGTATGCCATGGTGCAAGAATTGAAGAAGTGGCATCATTACTTGCTACCCAAAGAGTTTGTAGTTTATACTGACAACCATGCCCTTAGTTTCCTTAATGGGCAAGAGAAATGGAATCAAAGAAACCTAAAGTGGGTTCAATACTTACAATCCTACACCTTCACTATCAAGAACAAAAAGGGCACTACAAACAAGGTAGTTGATGCATTAAGTAGAAGAGTCATGACTATGCAAGAGATACAAATGCAAAGTGTTGGATTGAATGCATTAAAAGACCTCTACATGGATTATAAAGACTTTTATGAGATATATACTATTTTCTCTAATTTTTCTAGCACCTCACATGTTTCTTATTCATAGTATATGATACAAGAGGGTTTTTTGTTCAAAGGAAACCTTCTTTGCATTCCCCAATGTTCTATGAGACAAAACATTATTCAAGAAAAGCATCAAGGAGGTCTAGGAGGTCGTTTTGGAATAGATAAAACTATGGAGCAGGTTAGTAGGTTTTACCATTGGCCCAAGTTGCAATCAAAAGTGAGAAGGTTTGTAGAACAATATGAAATTTCCCAAAGAGAAAAAGGTTCATCAAGTAATGTAGGTCTATACCAACCTATGGTCATACCTCAGAAGCCTTCACAATGTTTAAGCATAGATTTTGTGTTAGGCTTACCAAGAACTCCAAAGGGATTAGATAGTGTGTATGTAGTGGTTGATAGGTTCAAAAAGATGGAACATTTAATACCTTGAAAAAGCACCAATGATGCCACCTACATTGCAGGACTCTTCTTTAAAGAGAAAGTTATAATTCACGACCTTCCAATTAGCATAGTCAGTGATAGAGATGTAAAATTCTTAAGCCACATTTGGAGAACACTTCAGAGAAATTTGGGAACAAAATTATCTTGTTCATCTACCTACCATCCTGAATCAGATGGTTAGATAGAGGTAGTAAACAAATCCTTGGGTAATCTATTAAGATGCACTTGAGTCAATTAACTAGGTATCATTACCTGTATAATTCACCAAAGCCGCAGTGAATCCATCACCATCTTCTTTCTTGAACTAAGAATCAGAATCAATATTATTCTTTTCTTCTTTGCATTCCTTACCGATGTGACCTGGTTTACCACAATTCCAGCAAATGACTTTGGAATTTCCAAGAGATTTCGATCTCCCTTTCAATTTGGACTTATCATGCTTCTCATTCTTCCTCCCTTTCTATTTAGGTCTTGCACAAATAGTTAGGGCTTTCTTCAAACTGTGGGATACCTTCCTTCACATCTCTTCACCAAGTAGAGCACCGACCACATCTTCAGATTTCAAAACAACACAAGTACTAATGATAGCCATAACAAGAGAATATTGGCATATGTGCAGAGTTTGATGACATGATAATAATGTATGTTGTCATTGATGTCAATATACTGAAGTGTGAACCGGTATGTTGAAGTAAGTAAACTAGCAAGTGAACTGGTATGATGAAGTGTGAACCAGTATGTTGAAGTAAGTAAACCAGCAAGTGAACCAGTATATGCAAATTTTGTATTAGGGTTTCACTTGATATGACTACCAGTTGGTAATCTTAGTTTTAGGGTTTTTGGCTGATGCACTCCAAGTCTGTGCAATTCGATCGACGACATCTTGTGATGAGCTAGCATTGAAATGAAGATTAGACCACGTTTCCATGTCAGCCTTGTGCGTATGAGGAATTTACTTGAGGATCTTGCAAAAGAAGATTGATTCTATCTACCTCAAGAATGTGCAAAGTCTTAGTAAATGGTGGAGAGCGCATGATGGGTTATCAGCTTCTAGAAGCAATGACGAACAGACGATGCAGAATGTCTTGAGATTTGTTCAAGATTGTTTTACCCTATGTAATGTGTTTAAATGGTCAGGATTGGAACGACTATATTGTTAACCTAAATGCTTAGGGTTTTAAATTTTGGCCACCGACCTAATTGTTGTCTATAAGGTCGATGATAAGTTTCATTAGAAATTGTTGGAATATGAATGCATGTGAAGTGATTCTTGCCAGACTGGAGAAGTCAGTAGAGATCTATAGAGTGTGATTGCAGATGTAAAGGAACTGAAGTGGATCTGCCTTGGCATTGAGTGCTGTTATCAGATCAGTGTATTACCTGTTGACTTGTAACCATTTCAGCAATTGGAAAATCCATTTACCAGGTAGCTTTAATAGGCTCTTTGTAAATCCTTTAACTGGGTGACTCAAAATCATTGAGTTCTTCAAATCCTCTTGTGAGGTAACTTTTAATAGGGTTTCAACCTCTAACTGGGTATTTGGCCATCCCTTAACTGGGTGATCCCTAGGAGGATCGGTTCCTACTAGAACCTATTGTAAAGTCTTTAACCGAACTAGGTTCCTAACAGAGTGGACTTGAGAATAGTTCAAGAAAAACTTGTGGGTATTCAGCCCCACCGTGGTTTTTCCCTGTAGGGTTTCCACGTGAAAAATCAGTATGTTATGTGATTCTTTTTCATGTGATGATTTAGTGTTTTCTGTTAAGCGGTAAAGCATGCTGATCTAATGGTCATTATATTTATGATGTATTACCTGCTTAAGCATATAGTTGAAGTTGAGATGACATATTGGGTTTTGCAAAGTTCTAATTGTTACTGGTTTATGTCTTTTACAGTCTTATTGTGTGTTATGGGTATTGTCCTGATTTAGGTTGATGATGTTGTTTTCCAGTTAGTGCACTCTTTGTAGTTTAAGTTGTTGATGAAATTTTTGTATGTACTGATTCACCCCCTCCTCTCAGTACCTATTGGGTATTTACTGTTCATCGTTATTCATCAATTGGTATCAGAGCATCCTCAAGGTCCTTGATGCTATAAGCTTAACTGCTTGAGGAAAAGACCCTAACTTGATGATGAAGAGGGAAGCTCCTAAGTTCAATAGAGATAACTTTGAGATATGGAAGGACATAATGAAAATCTACATTAAAAGCATGGGTGCTCAATGCTGGAACTATGTTGAGAATACTTATGATGTCCCTACCGGTACTCTCACAGATGATCAAAGAAGAGAAATTTAGGAGAATGGGAAAGTCATGGAAGGTCTTATTAGTAGTCTATCTGATATTGAGTTTATAGATGTTCAAGATAAAAAAAATCCCAAAGATGTATGGGATACTCTAGAAGCTATCTATGGCGATGATGAGCATGTGACGCAAGGTAACGAAGAGAGTCTTAGAGGAAAATTTGAAGACATGTGGATGGTTGAAGGAGAGACCATTCAACAATATGAGATAAGAATTAAAACTATTGTTCGAGACATCAAGAGTGCAGGAGGTACAATGGATGATCCCATCGTTGTTAGCAAAGTTTTGAGATCCTTGTTATCGGTCTATGCAATAAGGGTTGCCGCTATTTAGGAGTTGAGATCTATTGACAAGACAAAGGTATCCCTAGACTCCATCATCGCTAAGTTGACCACATATGAGCTAAATAGTTATGATGGCGGTATTCAAAAGACTTAAATAACCTTTAGAGCATCTGCTACACCATCTAGAAAGGGAAAAGATGTCGGTACCAACTATGAACCTAGACAAAGAAGAGATATTGATGATGAGGAGATCCAGATGGAGTTTGAAGCTCTTCTTGCAAAGAGACTTCCTAAGGGAACTAGAAAATACAGAGGTAAGCTCCCTTTGAAATGTTTTTCTTGTAATAGGATAGGACACATTGTTGTCAGCTATCCTAATAGTGATAATAAGGACAAACCAAAGAATTTAAAAAAGTTCAAAGGAGGAAATAGGAGAAACTATCTTGTTGTAGTCATTGAAGGTGTCATTGATGATGAATCAAAAGATGAAGAAAGCGAAGACACAATGTTTGTAGCCATTAAGGAAGATGTGTCAGACAAGAAGGCTCATGTCTCCTGCTTTGATAATTCTAATGAGTAGAATATTGATAGTGGATGTTCTCACCGCATGACTGGTGACTGGAAAAAGTTTTTTTCACTGGAAGAGTGCGTTGGAGGTGTAGTCCGATTTGGTAAAGATGCACCATGTATGGTAAAAGGAAAAGGGTCCATCTCTCTAAATGGAAAAATCAGTGTTGATAATGTGTATTGGGTAGCAGGTCTCAAACATAACCTTTTGAGTGTTTCCTAGCTGAATGATAAAGGAATCACTCTGGAATTCAAAGGTAGAGTGTGCAAAATAAAAGGAAAGAGTGGTGAAGTGATGGCCACCAGTATGCAGACCAGAGGTAACTTATTTCAGTTAAATACAAATATTGGTCAATGTCTAATGGCTAAGTTTGATGATAGTTGGATATGGAATAGAAGACTTTGCCATGTAAATTTTGATAATATTGTGAAGGCTAGTAAGATCAAGACAGTTAGAGGATTGCCTATGCTGAACAAACTGGAGAATCCTTTGTGCAGAGAATGTCAACTGGGGCAAATGTCTACCTCAACCTTCAAAGATAAATCTTTCACAACATATAATTTACTTGATCTTGTGAATATTGAATTGTGTGGTCCTATGAAAACTAGGAGTGTTTAGGGAGATAGGTACTTTATGATTCTCATTGATGATTGCTCAAGAATGATGTGGGTCACATTATTGAAAGACAAGTATGAAGCTTTTGGAAAGTTTAAATCCTTCAGAGCACTAGATGAAAAGGAAAGCAGTAAGAGGATCAAAAACCTTAGAACCGACCAAGGAGGTGAGTTCACTTTTGGTGAATTCAATAAGTACTATGAAGAGAATGTCTTCAAGAGGCAGCTATCTACCCCCCGAATCCACAACAGAATGGCCTAGTAGAAAGAAACAACTAGAATGATGCTGATTCAAGGGTAGGTTGCTCACACTTTTTGGAGAGAAGCGGTGAGAACTGTAGTCTACACTATGAACCGCGTACTCATCAAGAAAGGCAAGGATAAAACTCCTTATGAGTATTAGACTGGTAAGACTCCAGTAGTAAGATACTTTAGAGTATTTGGTAGCAAGTGTTATATCATGATAAATGAACACCAGAGCAAGTTTGATGCGAAATGTGATGAGGGAATGTTCCTAGGGTATTCCACCAAGAGAAAAGCTCTCAAGTGTTTTAACAATAGGACTTGGAAAATTGTTGAAAGTATCAATGTTAGAGTTGAAGAAACCTTTGAGAAACTTGCAGAAACTAGCAGCGAGCAAGCGGTAGATGAACCGGGTGTAACCTTCTAGGAACCGGTTGCAAAACAACCAAGTAGAAGTAACAATGCTCCTACACCAGTAGATGTTGCGATAGATATAGATGAAGATGAGGATGAAGAGGAAAAGCAAGAGGAGTCAGCTAAAATCATTCCTAGGTATGTAAAGCTGCATCATGATCCAAATCAAATCATAGGGGATAAGGATGAAGAAATACTTACAAGAAGAAAAGTGAGAGAGAATTCCTGCATGATTTCTAAATTTGAGCCCAAAACATTTAAAGAGGCACACAAAGATGAAGACTGGATTAAGGCTATGGAAGAAGAACTTGACTAGATAGAAAAGAATGGTACATGGTCTTTGGTACCCAGACCTGAGGACAAAAATGTTATTGGCACCAAATGGGTTTTTAGAAACAAGCTGATTGAAGATGGCACAGTGGCAAGAAACAAAGCAAGATTGGCATGTAAGGGATATGCTCAAGAAGAAGGAGAAGACTATGGAGAAACCTTTTCTCCATGACCTAGATTGGAAGGAGTTATAATGTTACTTTCATATGCATCCTTAAAGGGATTCAAAGTGTATCAGATGGATGTAAAATCTGCATTCCTGAATTGAATACATGAAGAAGAAATGTAAATAGAGCAACTAGATGGGTTTGCCCTATCAAAAGATAGTGATATGGTGTGTTGGCTACGTAAAGCTTTATATGGATTGAAGCAAGCACCTAGAGCATGGTATGAAAGTTTACACTCTCATTTTGTCAAGATTGGATTTGAAATAACATGTGAAATTAGCAATATCTATCTGAAGTCAGAAGGAGATCAGATTCTGATCTGTGAAGTGTTTGTTGATGACAAAATTTTTGGTGGAGATGATAAGATGAGCCATGCATTTGCAGATGAAATGAAGAAGGAATTCGAGATGTCACTAATCAGAAAGATTAAGTTATTCATTGGAATACAAATTCAACAAATGAAAGATGGTATCTTTATCACTCAGTCCAAGTATGTCAAAGATGTGTTTAAAGCCTTTGGCATGGAAGATAGCAAACCGGTTGGTACACCAATGATGACCGGTTGTAAATTGTCAAAAGAAGATGATTCAACATTGGTGAATGAGAAGGAATACCGGTCAATGATTGGTAAGTTGCACTATGTAGTACATAGCACACCGGACATTGCACATGCAATGGGCATTGCTGCACGTTTTTAGAAAAGTCGAAGAGAATCCCACTTGGTAGCAGTCAAGTGGATTCTTAGATATCGGAAGGGAACTATAGATTATGGATTGTGGTATCCATACAATAATGATTTCAATCTCAAAGTGTTTACCGATGTCGATTGGGATGGTAATGTGGATGACCAGAAAAACACAATCAGTGGTGCATTCTTTCTTGGTGGTAGACTAGTCTTGTGAATAAGCAAGAAGTGGAGTTGCATCTCTCAGTCCATAGCAGAAGCAGAATATGTAGCAGCATTTATGAATTGTACTCAGACAATTTGGATGAAGCATGCATTAAGTGGTTTCAATGTCCCTATATCTGAACCGGTGAGTATATTTTGTGATAACAAAAGTGCAATTAATATTTCCAAGAATTCAGTATTGCATGCTAGAACCAAGCAATTTGAGTTCAACTATCATTTCTTGAGGGAGAAAGTGCAGAACAAAGAGTTTGTATTGGAACATGTTTCCAGTACGGAGTAGTTAGCAGATATATTCACCAAGCCTCTACTGAAGGATACATTTACCTATTTAGGAGGTGAATTAGGGGTGTTGCCCCTTCAAGAGGTGAACTAAAGGTATGTGCTCCACATCAGTCAGGTATTGCATTGTCAATCTTTTCAGGATTGATGTGTTGAAGGATGCTACTCCTCAGGGGGAGCAACATAGTGTAATATGGAAGCTTGTGCCTCCACTTTGGCATTGTTGTCAAAGGGGGATAAGATGTGAAGCAAAGAAAATATCAGTAGTATTGAAAACATATAAATTAGCTTCAAGCAATTGGAAAGGTATGATATTAGTTGGTAAGCATTAAGTTGTGTGTTGTGTGAAATTCATTACAATATATTTTGTAAAACAGTTGCAATGCAATTCAGGAAGTGCACCAGGAATCCAATCCCATTGCTATTTGGCGAGTGGCGTTTGGCTTACGTGAAAGAAGTGAAAGACAGTTTTCAACAGATTAAGAATCAAAATCTCCTTTGTGACTGGAGTATCCTACGTGTTTTCGATGGATGGCCCTTGCTATGGATGGAAAGTTGAGCAAATCTACAAGAAAGGCATTGGGGACATGCTTCTTGTTAAAACAAAGGCATTTAGAAAGGGAGGTAAGTTTTTCCGACGATTAACGAACTTGTCAAATATTTTTTCAACTTCTTAACATCTTTAGTTCAACTTCTTTTTATAAAAGCATTTGAAACGACATGGATTATCATCTGAAATCTATGCAGATGGTGCACTCGTTCTGGAAATGTACTCCGGAGTTTACCTCACTGAAGAAGGACGAGATGCCGCTTTACTTTTCACGATGGAAGCTAAAATTGCTGAAGTTATATACTTCATTTTCTCCATCTACACCAAGCCTGTGGAGCATGAAGCCCAGTTCAGTTGCTTGATGAGTAAAATCACGCATAATTCTGGGTTGAAGGCGTATTGATGGGCTGGCCTATCCGTCACTGTTATTATAGTGTAGAATATTATTAATGTGGTATTATTATAGTGTGGTATGTTTGCAATCTAATCATCTAAGCTTTGTTGAACATGTATACTAAATCATAATATTATGTTCTATGTGAGAAAGGAGCTTTGCTTCTTCTTCTTTTTTTTTTGGGTGTGTGGGATATTACATTTTAGAGTATGGCAGATTTATTTCTAATATGAACATATAGACTTTCTTTTAATAATTTTTTTATATATTTAGTAATATGTAAACTATACTTAATATAGTATAAAATTAGTAATATTTATTTTGTACAAGTTTTATTATGTTGGGTTATAATTTTTATAAATTATAAAATTATCATTGGGTAAATGGGAATAGCTACCAAGGAGGTTATAAAGAGAGTAATTCTATTCAACGACAATGACCATTTACCTTTTCATGTACCCAATAAATTTTGAATGCACTCCACTACTAAGCTCCCATTCAATTTTGAATATCTCTTATCAATTAATCGCATTCCCAAGTATCTATGGGGAGAGATATGAACCTCATAATCTAAGATATCTTAAATCTTGAATCTCTCAAGATAAATGTGTTTTTCATAAAAATATATTGGATTAAAATGTATTCACCTTTTGACTAGAAACCTTCTGATAATGCTCAAGAGCATTTTTAAAGTACCTCTATGAATTTAAGATGGGTAATCTTGTCAATATACCCCCAAAAATAAAAACCAAAGAGTTTTTCCTCCCTCGCCTCCTTCTTCAAATATCTACCTAAAACTTCAACTAAAACAAGAAATAAAAAGTCAAAAATGGATCTTGTTATCTCAAACCCCTTAAAAATATAAATGACTATTTCAACTTCATTATTTGGGACATCATAGGAAATATAAGAGATACAAATATGAATCCATTCATACCATGCATCATTAAAGTTTAAAATTACACATAATTTGAATGAGGAAGTCCTAATACTCTATGCTAAGCCTTTTCTTGTTTAGCTTGATCAACAAACCTTCCTTTTTCCTAAATTTTATTGTGTGCATGGTCATGTTGGTGATGATAACCTTGTCAAGAATCGATCTCCCTTTTATAAAACTACTCTATTCTTATGATATAAATTTCTCCAATCACTTCAACCTAGTAGAGATAGTCATAGCCACAATCCTATAACTCATATTTCATTATGTAATTGGCCTATACTCATTAAAATACTTTTACCTTCCTTAATTTTGACCCAATCCTCCTTTTGTTCTCATGAGGATTACCCATCATCGCTTTATTCCAATTCTTTTCCTATTGCTTGATTTCTACCATTTTTTTTTTTGTAAAATGAACATCTTTCTATCCCAAAATTCCCTACTGTCCCAATCCTTGACCTTATCCTCAAATCCTAAATACATATACTCAAATAATGTTCCATCTTGAATTGGATACCACAAAGCTTTAAAATTTTATTGATGTTGATTGACCAAGATTGACCAATGGTCGAATCCCCAAAATGGAATAACTTCCAAGAAGAATTTATCTAAATCTAGTAACTAGTTCTAATTAGTAAAAAAATTCCAATCGACTCAAGATTTTTTCATCTCTAGTCCTTTTTGTTATTCCTAATGAACCAGTAGTATTTTGGCTTCATATTAGTAAGTAAAAGTCTTCATAAAGACTCCTAAATTTTATTCTAGTCAGATTAGACAAAGACTCTTCTTCTTTCTTCTCCTCTATTTTTAACACAATGTTAACCCTACCCTCTTCCCCACCCTCCCCCCACTCCCCCCTTAATAATCTATTCCTTGTCATCACGAGGATGTCTAAAATCTCTAATATAATCCCATGTATTTAATTTTTCTCTATCCAGAACTAGTTGAAGCACAAAAGAGACTATATTTTCTTATTATTCCATGAGTCAAACAATATTGTAGTTAAACCCACATAAGAAATTGTATTTAAAAATACATTGGACTGAAGATAATATGTCTGTTACCTTAGACATCCTAAGTGCAACTATAATTTTATAGAAATACATTTTATTATAAATAAATAAATATAAATAAATGTATTTTAATTAGCTAATAATATCCACATATATGATAATGAAGAATAATAGCGTGTGAAAAACTAAAGGCTCTAACATGTATAGTATAATAAAAATACGCAATACTTATTGTAGCTCAATCACAAATGCTTAAATATATTGGGAATAATAATATGAAAAATGACAATGGTATTACAATTATTCATAATTTATGTTATAGACAATTTAAATACTTAGAATGACGAAGAAGGGTTAGAAAACTAAAGGATAGTGAATAACAAAAAAATAAAATACAGGTCAAGTGAACTCTGACTAAATTGAACTTTTACACATGCCTAGAATTACATTTCCTTTTGGAGTATGCAATTTTTTACAATACATTTGTCCATTAGTTTAGTGGACTTATGCCACTTGATTATAAATGTATAATAAACAAACAGTAAAAAATACCATGTTCTTACTAAGAAATCTAAGAAACAACAATAGCATGAAAATTAAAACTTAGCAAACACAATAAATGAAATCAAAAATTTATGTAGCTAAAAATTTGCTAGTTAATCATATGTAATCTTATATTTAGACAACACAAATAAAAGAAATAAAGATGACACACCTCCAAGAAAAAAAAGGAAACTTCTACAAAGAGATGCACAAGAAAAATCAACAATTTTCTAATATAATTTCTTAAAAAAATGATAATATTATGAAAATGACAACCAGAAATATTTTGGAATAAAAAAATTGAAGTATACAATTTTTTACAATACATTTTCCCCTTAGTTTAGTTGAGTTAGGCCACTAGATAATAAATGGACAAGAAAAATCAATAATTTTCTAGTACGATATCTTAAAAAAATTCATAATATCATGAACATTAGAATGAGAAATATTTTGCAATAAATGTTTGAAGTATTAATTTTATTTTTAGTATGACGCCTTACGTGAAAATTAAAAGGAATAACTTTCACATACGTTGTTGTCATGGATCAAGAAATAACATTCTCTTTTTTAAAAACTTTGTTTTCTCGTACACTTGGCCTTAGGATGCAGCATAGGCGGTGGGTATGCTGCATACCTAGATGCTGCAGACTTTTTAAGAGAATCTCAGAATATATATCTAACACTTGATGTGAGAGGTTGTGACAGCTTTGCGAATTAACGTTGTCCATCTGCATACAGTAGTATGTGACATTCAATTCGAGGTTATCTACAGAGTTATCGCAGAATTTTAGTATTACATCATCTGATGAGGTGTACGAGTTTGCGTGTAATGAACGCAGTGCATCTCTATAAATTAGCTTCAAGGAATTGGAAAGGTATGATGTTAGTTGGTAAGCATTAAGTTGTGTGTTGTGTGAAATTCATTACAATATATTTTGTAAAACAGTTGCAATGGAATTCAAGAAGTGCACCAGGGATCCAATCCCGTTGCTATTTGGCGAGTGGCGTTTGGCTTCTGTTAAAGAAGTGAAGGACAATTTTCAACAGATTAAGAATCAAAATCTCCTTTGTGACTGGAGTATCCTACGTCTTTTGGATGGATGGATGGATGGCCCTCGCTATGGATGGAAAGTTGAGCAAAGCTACAAGAAATATTATTATAGTGTGAAATATTATTAGTGTGGTATTATTATAGTGTGGTATGTTTGTAATCTAATCATCTAAGCTTTGTTGAACATCTATACTAAATGATAATATTATGTTCTATGTGAGAGAGGAGTTTTTATTTTTGGGTGTGGTGGATATTACCATTTAGAGTATTGTAGATTTCTTTCTAATATGAACATATAGACTTTCTTTTAATAATTTTTTTATATATTTAGTAATATGTAAAATATACTTAATATAATATAAAATTAGTAATATTTATTTTGTACAAGTTTTATTATGTTTGGTTATAATTTTTATAAGTTTGAGTAAGAATAATATGAAAGAAACATTTAGTAATTTTTTAGAACTTTCACAAAAAATAGAGATTTCTTTTAAAAGAATCAATACATAGAAGAGAATTTAAAATCTTAGAATAGTCCTCTTTTCAAGTATTGTATAATGTCAATATTAATAGTACATGTAAATTGTTTAAAATGGATATATGTTCATCCTATCAAATACTATAATAATATAATGAATATTTAAGATAATATACATTTAATCTCAATATGTAACATAGAGTTTCTCTTACAATGACATGTTTTGAGTCATAAATTACATTTATATTACATGTGACAGCTTCTGTGTTTTTATAATTAAGAAATGAGATTGTTTCTTCATACTCTATGTGGAGTATAACAAATAAAAAATTTGATCCATTTTTAAAATCTAAATGGTAATGAAAGTGTAGACCATAGAAAATATAGATGGTTAAGTCTTTAGATAAACAAGTACAATATAATTGCATTTAAGAATTCACTAAATATAATTAACTTTTAAAAATAGGATGGTCAAAAGAGGGTCATGACCTATTAAATTTAAAAATACAAAATATCATACAACAATTTTAGATGGTGTGACAATTTTATAAATCAAGAATATTATATAGAGTTGTAGGAATATAAGGTTTGACACAATATATTATTATAGTTTAGAGAGATTTTAGAGTAATAGGAATTTGGCTCTTAGTAGATGTGACCATCAAATAGTTGAAAGAGGCTAGATATTAAGTGGCATAGGATGTCAGCACATTTTTGCTAGTTTGATATATTTTAAGAAGTGATTATTAGAAAATCATTTTCATTTAATATGAAGAACTCACACAATATATTTATTAGTTGTGCTGAAATTAAAGTGAGTTCCATTTAGATCGTATGCAAAAAATTTAGCAATATAACATCAGAAATTTGACATTGGGCACAAACTTACAAGTATGTTGCTACACTAATAAGGAAAATGATAAATAAATATTGAATAATAGCAACGATAAACAAATTAACATAATACTTGATCTGGGTGTTCCTTTGGGTTCCTTTCCCTATGACTTTGGAGGATCTTTTTTTTAATCTTGTGTTGTGGGCCTCCTTTGTGATGGATGTTCTTGTCGCCTCTACTTTGTTGGCCTCTATGGACTTTCTCTAGGAGGGATCCATTTTAACTTGCCATGAATTTTTGGCTTCTTCCTCTATTATTGTGTGATTTGCCTCATCTGCTCCTTGGTCTTTGGCTTTTATTGTCCTATCTTAAGGAAGCCTTGAAAAACCCTTTTCTCATATTTGTTTATTAGGTTTAGTCTAATGGCTTTGGCCTTCTAATTTTATAGCCAGTTCTTTTATGGTTAGCTTGTGTTGTATGGCTATGGGGTGTTTGCTAGTTTATTGTATAATATTTTGATACAACATCCTTCTTTGAGTGGATTTTACATGCCCAAAAAATTTAAGGGTCTTGGATCCCTTCAAAACCTTTTGATTGTGGTTTTGGGTCCGCCTCAAAACATTCTTTTTCCTTAATTAGAAACATAATATTAATCCAATGTGAAGATTAGTTATTGAAAAAATTCAGAATGGAATCACATTGTTAAAAATGAAACAATTAAGATTGTCTACATTTAAGTGAAGAGGGGAATTGGATCAATTTATGACATTGAAATTGTTTTGAACATCCATACTAAGGAATAATATTATGTTTTGTGTGAAAAAGAGTTTCTATTTTGGAATTACAAATAGAGATGATCCCCTTATGAATAGTCCTTGCATTTATGAACAAAAGATAAGAGATACTTTAATTGGTAATGGGTTAGCACTTAACATTTGATGTGTTGAGTCCAAGGGGTTGCGCTTAACTGGTTAAAACAATGGGTTCTCACTATGGAGACCCTAGTTCAATTCCCAATAGGGACATTGGAAGTGGAATTCTAAGTTGTGACTCTTGGCCTTCCATAGGATGGGGGAGGTCTTGGGTCAATCTAATCAAACATAATAATAATAATAATAATAATAATAATAATAATAATAATAATAATAATAATAATAATAATAATAACTCAAAGATATGTAATGGGGATGGGGCCCCCTACTATGTCCCCACTAGTTCATAGCTCCAGTCAAAAGCTATTTAGGCTTCGACCAATTACCGATTAAAAAAATAAACATTTGATGTGTTGACTGATTAGATAAAATAAATTGGGATTATTCTTCCATTCGACTTCATACTCTTTGTGTTTGTGGCTCTGGTAATGTTCCTAGAGGGTCACTTGTTATGGTCATATTACCTATCAAATTAGGACTTGTAACTTTACCTACTCCTATTCATATCATCCCTAATCATCTTAATTATAACCTTCTTCGAGGTCGATCATGGATTCATGCTATGAAAGAAGTTCCTTCTACCCTTCATCATACGATAAAATTCATATATAACAATGAATTTTGAAAACATAATGGCTAATCATAATCCTTATAATCTTATTCATGATGATGTGGGATGCATTTTGGGTATGTCCACCAAGATGTGGCACCAAAAGGTGGTCTTAAGATGCCATTTTTTTTATTTTTTTTCTGAAATCAGCAAAGTCTGAACTTCAATGATAAATTGAACATAGTTACACTCTAGATTTGAGGATAACAAGAAGAAGAGTTAGAGTGCTTCGACTCTTCTTTCTAAACTACTAATTTGTTCTGAAAATGGTGGAGATTAAGATCTTCAAAAAGGGGGCCACAAAAAGTGGTCCTATTTTTATGTAAAAAACATAACATAGTGTTTGTTATGGGCCCTAACTGTTACCTCTTTTTTAGAATTTGGAAAGAGCATAACTAGTATTGCTTTAAATATCAAACAAAGTTAGAGATATTCATAAATAGATATATAGACTCGTATTTCTTAGGAATGACTAAGATAGATCACAAGACTATAAGGATCATATTATCTTGGATCCATATTGTGTTAGTTTTTCCATATTCACCACATTCTACCATGGTGAAAAATAGAAGATCTTAAAGTTATTTTGGTAGAATCCCAACATCTAACAAAACATTTGCATCCTTGAATGCATCAAAACTTGGTTTTTGAGATCTGACTACTTATGATAACCTCATTAAATTTCAACAAGGTTATGAGAACCTTTTCAAAGGTTCTCACCCAATGGTTCTTATTGCATGTCACCATATATGTCACCAATGATTCTTCTTAGATTTCACCATAGAGGAAAAATTGAAACATCTATAGCAAATTAAATGGTAAAAAGATATTTGTTATCCTTCTTTTTGTGTTCTTTCACTTGAGTATTTTATTGTAGTGTCAATGCATTCTAATATTTTAAGTTTTGCGTATCCTAATTCTGCTAATTCCCAATGTCTTTGGGATAATAGTAAGGTCTTCAGATTGGTACTCCAATAATCATGGTTGTGTTTGTGTTTTTGTTGTTACCAATAATCATGGTTTTGTTCGTGTCTAGTAAACAATAAAAGCTGAAATGATAAATCTTTACTATTAGTCATCTAGAGGTAATTTTTTTCTCGGACTTTGCTACCTGCACAAACAAAATTCATGCAATATTCTTTGATACCAATTTAAAGATTATGATAATGTTAAAACACTCATAGAATTCTGAAAGAATATAGAGAAAGAGAGTGAAAACATAATTTTCGTGTGAAAACTTAAAAATTACTAAACCATAGAACTTGATATTGAGAAAAGAATAAAACTAAAAATGAAAACAAAAGTAATGCATCTACTGTTTAAACATTAAAAGCATGATACCAATGAAGTCATTATTAGGAAGATAAAAAACATATGCTTATCAACATAGCTTGCTGACTATAGATTCAAAACAAAACAAAAAATAACAGAGATATCATTTCTGACTCAGCATTATCTATATCATGATCTCCAATGTAATAATTTAATCGCCAGTCTAGCATGTCAACCTCATCTTCAATGCATCACTTATTTTCTCACCTCTTAGGGCAAGTCATGATGTATCAGATTGGAAAGTTTATCTTCTTTCTATAACATCAATACTTGTAAACACAAAGAATGACTCCGAGAGTGAGACTCATTTCTCTATTTTGATGGCAAAATCAATTTCAATACATTACTGTCTATACCTTTCATGTCATTACCGTCAGATCTGAAATGAATCGCACATTTGCCAGATACAACTTGTAACAGTAGAATTCTAAAGTTGTAAATGTGTACTTTACAACTTAGAATAAATACATTATATAGTGATATAGCTCGTGGTACCTGTACCACATTGTCGCATGCGATAAGGATAAGTAAATACAAAGAGATGAAATATCCTTTATTGCTTCTATCCTTAAATAAAAAATATTTGAGAAAATGAAATTTTTACTTTATACAAAGTGCACCAATCAGTGAAGCTTTCGAGTTTCCTTTTAAACCTGTTTGTTTCTTTCTCTAATTCATTAAGAGTGAAGAGAATTGGTGGCTCTCCAAATTCATGCTCTATACTAAACAAAGACAGTTGGCTTTTGTCTGAGCAAATTCCAAGAACTACTTTCTTAACTACACCAGCCAAGAGAGGTTTTAATGACTTTACTTGGTATCCTCCATTAGTTTTCTTCACCAGCTACTTCCCTTCCTTACCTTTTAGAAAAAAGTTCATTGCAGTCTGTACGGATTGTAAGTCCCAAAAAATACTCCTCCCTACAATAGAGAGCCACATAATCTTTGCAATTAGTTCTTCATAGATGTTAATGCCCTTGCTATGAATAGAAAGTTTACGATTCTTCCTATTTTTCCACAAAATCTCTATAGCCTTCGGGTTATAGCCATGGACATGCTCGAAGTAAGAAATAACCCCCTTTTTAGGATGCTCCAAATCTCCTCTTTCTACCTGACATCATCACAAAAAATGAGATCTTGTCTATTCCTATTTCTGCCCATGATTGAACACAACCACAAATGTGTAGAAATTAGTTTGCCTCAAAGCCTAGCATACCCCTTCACGAACACTTTCTTGCAACAAACCACTATATCCTTCCTACAACTAGCCACTTTTTGGGAGCTAGGAAAGTAAAAATAGGAGTAAAAAATGCTCACAATCAATGTGGCAATAATTAAATGGCTTAGCAGGAGATGATAGAATTGCCAAATGTCATCATTAAATAATCTGCCCTCCTAAGAATGTCGAGGCCTAAGAAAATGACCCTCCAAAATACCATTACGAAATTATCATTCTTCAAGCATATCACCATTCCCTTTCAATTAAGTTCTTCCCCACTCGAGACACCTATATTAACACTGAAATTTGCTGGCAAATTTCTTTCCATGAAATATGAGATATAAAAACATTATCAAAGTTTTGAATAATCTGTTGATAAAGTCCTCAATCAAAGTATTAGTTGACTAGCTAGGATTTTGAGACCCCTTCAAGCAATTGATAATTTTCACACACTCACCATTTCATTTATTCATACTATATGTTTGATTCATATTATTCTAGCTCAAATTTATAAAAATTAAAATCAAATATAGTAAAGATTATATAAAATAATCAATACTTATTACATATTATATTTATAATTTAAAGATATCAGTTGTATTCAAATCGTCATATGTACCTTCTATAATCTACCTTTAAACTATAGATTTCTCCAATAATAGAATTTTTATACTACATATATTTTGTTTTCTAGTATAGAAGGCCCATTTAAAAACGTATAGATGAGCTATTCACATTGTCATGATACAATGCTCAAAAGAACTATTATGGGCTATGATTTTAATTTCTCTTAAATAATAATTCTTTTAAAGATATTTTTCTCTTCCTTTCTAATTATAAATTGAAAAGTTAATATTTTTGTTGATAGTCTTCTTGGTGAAATTTACAAAAATTTTAACCAAACAAAATAAAAAATTAAAAAATTAAATATTATGTTTAACATATTACTAAATATATAAATAAGTATTAAAATAAAGTCTATATATTCATATTCTAGATAAATCTACCATACTCTAATTTGTAATATCCACTGCACTCAAAAGTGGAAACTCTTTTTCTCACATGGAACATAATATTATGACTTAGTATAGGTGTTCAACAAAGCTAAGATTATTTACATGACAAAAATACCACACTATAATAATAATCTTTCCATCTATTCAAATATGTTTGAAAGTGATTTTTTAGTTAATAATATTTTATATCTACAACTACACAAGTACTCACAATTAATCTTTTTAGAATAATTTTCATTTATACGTATTGTTTTAAATTATACTAGCAGAGAGAGGGCTCTAAACCCTACAAAACAGCAAAATCAGAGAGTATCATCACAAAATTTGGCATCAAACAACCAGAGCAAGAAAACCACATCCACCTCTCTTGGAAGTAATAAAAAAAAATCATGTCAACATAACTAAACACATTGTTTTGATCAAGCCACCATCTACCTAAAGTATAACTAGGAATAACTAAACATAAAGAGTCCATGAACATAGCAAAGTAGATAGTTTTAGTAAAAGTTTGAAGTATACAACACACAAGCCTATTCAAAAAAGCTTCATTATAACACCTATGCCTAACTATACTAGATATCATCAAAATAAAAATAAAAACATAAATTTCTTAATCTTCCCTAATGAGGTTCCAGTTTCTCTATAGCCACTACACTTATTTATTTCAAATCTCTAGGGGAAGTGTCTCGTCATTATTGTCATCCTTGTCTAGTTTGCCTTGCTTTGAAAACTTCCTAACTTTCTTTTTCATCCTGCTCTATCCAAAAAAAAATCCCATAGTTGCTTTCCTCATAATTCCATCGGTAATGGTGCACAAAGAGCTTAAGGAGTTTCCCCTTTGATGATATCACTACCTCTACTCTTGGATTTTTGTTTCAAGGTTCATCACCCTAACTTGTAGTTTAGTTATTGCGTTTTGCATCTTCTTAGTGTCACCCTTCTCCACACCAGAGTGATATTGTCTCATTTCTTTCGTAGCTATCTAAGCTCTAAGACTGTTAAAAATTTGTAGTTTAGATTTATCCCCAAATAAATGAAAAGCCTATACAAAATTAAACATATATTTTAAATTCTCAAATGATGGAAATGAATAGATTTCATATAGTTCTAAAATTTAATTGATTTAAAATTATAATTAGATATTATTTATCTATTTGTTATTATGGAATCAAAATAGTTTATCAACTTTGCTCTAGTTTAGCCTTATTAGTTTAAGTTTTTCTTTTAAACATAGATCCTTCATGTAACCCGCATATCTAATCTTGATCACTACACACTTATAATGATATATTTTTTAATATCTTTATATATATTTTATATTCAAAGACTAGTATTACTTTAAATATCAAGTAAAGGTAGAGAGATTGATAAACAGATAGATAGACTCATATTGCTTAGGAATGACTAAGAGAGATCACAAGAGTAGAGGGATCATATTATCCTAGAATTGGTTAATGACTTAATGACATGTCATTTAGTAATGTGAGGTACTCCCTCCTCTCTAGAAAATCATATTGAAAAATCAATAGTATAATATGAATAGTGTGCTAGTTTTTCCATATTCACCATATTCTACCAAGGTGAAACATGGAGGCTCTCTAATTTTTATTAGTATAATTCCAATGTTTATTGAAATCATTACATTGTTAAGAACATCAAAATTTGGTTTTGGAGATACAACCACTTTTGACAACCTCATTAAAGTCAAATAGGGCTATGAGAACCTTTTTAAAAGTCAATAGTACAATCCAAACCTTTTAAAAATTGTAAGAAAACTTCAAAACTTATTTAATATTCATGTCTCACTTGTTGTCCAATAACTATTAAGAAAGGCTATAAATGTTAGAACCAATTTTAAAGAGCCTTATCAACTTCTAATATGGATGTGAGAACCTTTGTATCTTTAAATAAAGATTTGAAAACCCTTTCATTTTATCAAAACTAAAGATTTTGATACTTAGTCACTCTCTTCATTTCTTTCTTCATGCTATTCCACCTTTGAAATTATTTTGACAATCCCTTTTAAGTTTTTAATAAAGATCTTAAAACCTACAAAGTCGGATAAATAATCTTAGACTTCACTATTTCCAATTATTTTGTCTATCAATATAATTTTGAAAAGCTCGTGCAGGTTTCAAAATCCATAATTTGGGTGAAAACAACTAAATGATTAGCCAATATAATTTTTAAAACTCATTGAAAATAGAACCCATTATTGGAACCTATACAAATTCTTGAACCATATGAATCTACCAAAGCTGAGAAATTATGCCTCTCAAAAGAGTAATAAAATATACATATTACCATGGCATGGTTCAAGAAACTTTAACAAGAGTTGAAAATATTCTAGAACTTTTACCAAGCATTGAAATGGTTCTAGAAACCTTGTGAAGAGTGTACAAATATTTTGGGACCTATTGAAAACTTTAAAATCTTTCACTTATCCAAAATTAAGGTTCCAAACTTGGGTATTTATGTTAAGCACAAAATAGGAAAGACAATATAACAATGAGCAAATATTATTAGCAAGGGTAGCATATTTTATATTTTTTGTTTTATTGTTATTTATCAGAAATAAAAAGGGACATGAAATAATAATATTTTAATGACCTTTAATGGGTGTTTCTTTCTAAATAAAAGGATCTAAAATCCTCATGTATCTATTATGCATTGAACAATGATGTCCTTACAAACAATAAAAAAGTGACCAGTTTTGCAAAAAACTATAAGTGGTATTTTTAAATAATAAAAGGAAGAGAAAACATAAGCAAACTACATTAGGAGGAAAATAGATCCTAAAACCATACATACACTAACTAGGACTATAGGGTGTATACAAAAAGATCTTCCAAAAAACAACAATTAATCTTATGTATGCATGATCTATTAATATATTTTATTAAAACCAATTGTAAAATAGACCAAAGCAATTTGTTTCCTACTCTCTTTAAACTTCAGAAATATTAAATATCTACCAAACTCCGAGTCCAATACCCTTACATATCTAGGGATTAATTATTATTAATTTATGTTATCCAACCTAAATATGAAATTAGCCATGATGTACTTTAAGAAATGACCACTTCTAAATTTTCTAAATACCCTAGAAAATCCAATATAAAGAAGAATAAAATCATAGGTGATTTATTTTATATTGGAACTCAATTTTTTTGTGGACAAAATATATCATTCTCCTAACATTGATTTTGATAATTACTCAATAAATATTTTTATCAATATTAAATTTTTATGGTGATTTGATGATTAAATTTCTTAGTAGTATATAATTGATAAACAATGTTGCTTTCGATTAGGGGAAAACAGGTTTTGAAGGGCCCCTGAAACCCTTTACATCAAAAGTTCAAAAGATAGGTATTAGAGTCCACTAGAAAAACAAAAGACAATAGCCATAGAAAAGACAATTGGCCGAAAATAGAAAGCCAGCAGCACAAAGACACAACACAAAGAAACTAAACACCAGACAATAGAAAAAGCAAAGAAGAACAACCAAGCCTAGGTGAAGTTCTTTAGCATTCGGAAGCTTCCAGCTCCAATTGTTGCATAGACACAACAATCTTCTTGATATATTCAATGTCCCTGCTTTGGTTTTGCTTCTTTCCGGTACTTGCGTGTGTTCTTTTTTTGGGACCCACTTCCTTATCTTCAGGGGTTCCATCCTTCTCCTCAGTAGTGTCCCCGAGGGCCTTTTCCCCTTGGACATGTTCAATTTTGTTGATAAGGACCTTGATACTATCAGAGGCGGCCTTTAAAATCTTGTAACTCTACTCCCCAATCTTTTTGAGGGTCTTCTCAATCCCTTCCATTTCCTTTTCCATTGCCCCAGCTCTATTTTGCAGGGTTTGAAAGTTATTGCATTGGGAATTTATAAATTACTCCACATTGCTAATGGCTTTAAATAGCTCTCTTAAGAAGCCAGGTAGAGAAATGAAATTACTGGTGCCAATAGTTTCCAGAGCTTCAAGCTTGCTAGCTTCCTGGACCTGTTTGGATTTTATGCTTTTTATTTCCATCTAAACCCAAAAGAAGACCTTATTGAAGTAGTCCATACCATTTTTTGTATAGAGGTCGAAGTCTAGAGGGGAGCCATCCTGAGCCTCGTCTCCCACAAGGTCCAAGTTCACCTCCAGACCCACCTCCTTCCACTCTGTTGTCTTAATTTCCTTATTAGGGGTATTCTCCCCAGCCAAGCCCTTACTCTGATCCTTGGAGCCCATAGGAAGGGGTGAATGGTTCTTAGCTCCCAACTCCTCACCTCTCAGTATCTTCCCCTTTTTCTTCTAGGTTGAGATAATTTGCAATTCCTCACTATCTGTCTCCATGTTATCTCTAATCTCCTCTTCTTCCTCGTACAACCTGTCATCTTCATTCCCATTTTGTTTCTGACTGATCAACCATTTACCCTATTCCACTTAGGTAGTTTTACTTTTATGCTTTCTCAACTCAATGGTATGGGGGTCGACCCCGACATCTGCCTCTATGTCATATCTTTCATTATATTCATCATTCGAATCACCTAAATCCTCATTTGACTCAAATATCTCAGATATAGCCTATTGAATAGTTGTGTTCTTGATATGGTTGTATCGAACCACCATAAGACCCTCATGTAAAGCTAGGTTAGTCTTGGGATTAGAGATAACATCCATAATCTTTTTCATTTAGGGCACATAACAGGTAGTATGGGAGGAAAATTTTCTCCTTGTGCTAGAAATGATTAAGAATAACAAAGTGGTAGCTATTAACTCTGGTATATCTACCATCTAAAGTTATGAATTCCATGATAGCAAACAAAATCTATTGCCAGATCAACTTGATTACCTTAGGGAAGTAGTATGTGTGGCTTCCCTTGACCAAGTTCGCTTTCTCCACCTCGTCCTTGGGGAATTTATTCACAATAGCAACTGACAACTTCTAGTCCCAATAGAATTTGATTCCATCCATCAAAAAAATAGTAGCCTCTATGATCATAGTTTCATTAACCTTAACCTTCCTACTGCCAATGGCTAGGGTACCCTTATTCCACCCCTTTTTGAAAATACTAGTGATTTTAGGTCTTCTTTCTTGCATTCTTTCTATGTAATCTGACATTTTTACTGCTTGTAGCACATCCCGAACCTGGGGATGGTCCCACCATTTATCAATTTTTGTAGCCTCAGTGCACTTGCGATTTCATGCCATCTTCTTATCAGTATTAACATAATATAAATTCCAACAAATATCGCTCTTCTCTATAGACTTTGGTTTTTTCAGAAGCAAATAAGAAGCTTCAAGAAGCAAATAGATATTTCTCAAGCTTGCACTCCAAATGGAAAGAAGAACCCACAAAGCATGCGAGATTTTATGGAAATTAATAGTGTACCTCCTTCTCAGTTGATTATGATACTCTTTCATGATGCCACGACCACCCCTATCATATCAAGAAATGATATCAAATCCTACCTTGTATTCCATGATATCTTTCATAATTTAAAATATAATGTGCCACTTGAGGGATCTCCCCCTCTTCATACCAAATCCTTATCGACCCACTCTGTACTATCTCATTAGAAGCCCATTCAACACTCTTGTTGGACTCTGTATAATCATGAGAAATGTTATAATGGTTGAATCCCTCAAGCAATTCCCTAGCCATGTCAATAATATTTTTAATGATCCATGATGGTTGTTGCTTACCACAGAGGCAATTGATTATGCTTTTCGAGTTCTCCTCCAACCATTAACAATTTGGCTCTCAGTTGATGTGGTAATTTTATGGCTTGGAGGGTGCTCATGGATTTAGCCAAGTGATTAGTTTGGCTCCCCAAGGGGAAGGCTACCACCCCCATGCAAAATCCAGCACTATTCTAGATAACTACTCCCCAGCCAGCTATCCCTGGGTTCACTTTAGCAGCTCTGTCAAAGTTATCCTTAATCCAATCATTGGGAGGAGAATACCAGCAACACATCCTTCTTTTGAGTTGATTATTATTATTGTCCATGGAGGCTGGGATATTCTAGCTCCTTAAAACATCATACTCTTCCTTATTCTTGAAATAATCAGATCCAATAGCCATCACATTCTCAACAAGATTTCTGTTTTATCTTAGGCCACACCACTTTAGGGGAGTTAATGGCATTCCTAAAAATTATGTTATTCCTTTCTTTCAAGATATCCCATAGGATATATGCAAAGGAAAACTCCCACAAATTCCTTATAGTCATATTTTTTGTTCTGCATGACATGCTCTTGAAACAATCTTGAATCTCCTTAGGAAACAATCAATTTAAACTCCATAGCTTGAAAAAAAATTGACCAGATTGGTTCGACAAAAGGATAGTGGATAAAAATATGGTTCACAAATTCTTCATCATTGAAGCATAAGTAGCATTTGTTGGGGATGCAAAATCCCCTCTTTCTTATGTTATATGTGGTTATAATTTTATTTTCTAAAAGAATCCATAAAAAAAAATTAATTTTAAAAGTCAAACCTGAACACCAGGCTTTGGCCCAGCAAGGGATAGAGTCTTGAGACTAAGCCAGCATAAGGAAAACAGACTCCACTGAAAAAATCCCTGAAGGGGTACCTCCCCACACCAGGTGGTCCTCCCTTCTTGGATTAATGATAGTCTGGTTGAGTTTCATATTAATATTGTTTAAGTTAGGATCAATAGAGCTTAGGTCTACCCACCTCTGATCTCTCATGTAGTAAACTACTTTTACACCAAACTTATTCTTGTAGGCTTGGATGTTCAACTAAGGAACACAATGATCATTGAGAGGAGCACCTCCAATCTAGGCATCATCCCAGAAATCCACCTTTCTACCATTACAAATGGCCCACACTTTGCCCAGATTCACCATACCTTTTACATGAGTAACATTGTTCCATATGGTAGAGCCACTTGAGATCTGATCTAAGGCAAGGAAATCTTCCATAGTAACGTTCACATGTAATTATTTAGCCTTCCAAATTTCATTCCATTCACTTGCTCCTTGATATATTCTCCATATTTATTTGGCCAGGAGGGTTTTATTCAAGGTTTTAATATTTCTTAGGCCAAACCCCCCCACCTTTTCTACTTTGCAAGCTTTATCCTAGGCAATGAGAGAAACTCTCTTCTTCTCCTCAACCTCGAACCAAAGGAAATATTTCCAAATTTTATCAATTGCATCAACAAATTTAAAAGGTATTTTGAAGAGACTTAAGGCATAAACTGAAATATTTTGGAGAGAATATTTTTAATAGATGGATTTTACCTACTTGGGTAAGAAGGGTCCCTTTCCACCCAACCAGCTTCCTGTTGAATCTATCAACAAGCCTGTTCCATAAAAGATCCATTGGTTTCGTACCCAAGGGAAGACCCAAGTAAATAGAAGGAGGCTGGCCAATTTGGCATCCCAGGATCCGGTCCATCCTTGTCTATCTATCTTCCGAAGCGTTCAAGAATAATAAAGAGATTTTCTCCCAATTAATCGATTGACCTGAAGCAGTACTATAAGTATTGAGAAGGTTCTTCATGATAGTTTCTTCTCTAATTGATGAAGTACCCATTGAATGGTATCATCAAAAAATTGGTGGTGGGAATAGGCTTTGAATCTAGAAGAGGGAGAAAATCCCAACAAAAGACTCTAAGAAACAAATTTCCTTATATATCTACCCAATCATTCAAGCAAGATAATGAAGAGAATAGGGGAGATGGGATTCCCCTACTTGATGCCCCTAGAAGTTTTCAAGAAAGGGGAGGGTACACCATTCACAATGATAGAGAGTGAAGGGGTCAAAATGAGTTGACCAACCAACTAAATAAACTTTTCATGAAAATGAAAATATCAAAGAACCTTGTCCAACCTGATCATAGGCCCTAGACAAATCCAATTTCATCAAGAAACCCTGTTTCTTTGATTCCACTACCGATTGAATATTTTTTAGGAATTGTGATGATAGAGTCTAGGATTTGTCTACCAGGAATGAAGCCACTCTGTTGCAACAAGATAATGGAAGGGATAACTATATGCAGGAAAAGCGGGTCGATAGAACTCAAAATGTGAAAAATGGAGCTCTAGGGAGCATTGCTCACACACCCACAAGACTTCTTGGTGCAAGCTATGGAGTCATGAAGTATGGCTCAGCTTCCCAAGGTTGGTTCCATGGTTCTCTATCTTGCATGGTCCCTCAAACCAATGTTTTTTCTCTCAGATCACTAAGAAAAATGGTTTAGGGATGAAAAATACAGGAGCGAGGGATGCTTTTGCTGATTTTAAGATGAAATGCATCCTAAGCTATGCTTGATCCTATAAATGCAATAAACTAGTTATAAGATGGCAAGGTTAGTAAACAAGACTATCCTAGCATACTATATTAGTTTATGATTTAAGCTAAATGATAAAGAAAATATTCTAAAAATGCATATTTAGCTTAATTCCTATTGAAAAGAGAGGCTAAATGATGAGCACAAAATGATATATGAAAGCTTGAATGGATTTTAGTATAAGTGTGATGCTAAAGACTTGGATGATATGAAAAATAGAGGAATGAGAGCTCTATTTATAACAAAAATAGGGCAATGGATGGTCAGGATTGAAAGAGTTAATCAAGGGCTAAGTTTGAAAGTTGGGAATACATGTTTGTAATTGGCACCAATGAAATGGTGACAATTGTCAACATAAGACTAGTTGAGAGGAGATGTAAGAAGCATTAAATGCTTGAGAAGACCTCATGGTTACCCTAGGGTTTAAGGATTAGGGTTAAGTTAGGATTACCCATTGGATAAAGCTTTTACCCAAAGGATAAACTTTTGTGCAAAGGATTAAGGATAACCATGGTCAGAGCAATAAATGCTTGATGAGACCCTTGGGTTAGATGGAGGTTGAGTTAATGCAAATTCTTTAACCATGTAAGAGGGATGAGTTAACCATTAATTGTTATGAAGACTTTGGGGACAAATTTGTAAGTCCTTCCAAATTTGGGGGTATTCAACAAGTTAGCTTGTTGAATGGATAAAGGCTTTAATGCCTTTTTAAGACTTTACTCCAAATTTGAGAAGTGACCTCCTCAAATTTAGGGAAAAGGGATATTGGATGGGGTTGGATTAATTAATTAGGTTTAGAAGAATCTAGAGGAGGTTAGAAAGAGGGTTAGGATGCAAGTCGGATGTGTGGGATTTTGCAAGTGCGTGAGGGAAAATAGGTTTTAATTGAATTTAATTCAATTTGGTTGCAATTAAATAAATTAGATTTATCTAATCTAGGATAACTATTTTAATTAAATTTGAATTTAATTAAAAAGTTGATAGGGGATTTAATCGAATAAAATGATTTATTCTATTAAATGGTAAAAAGCGGCCCAGTGAATTTAATTGAGTAATTTACTTAATTAAATAGAGGAACATGAGCAATTTAATTAAATTGGATTTAATTAAATAGAGAAATGAACATAAAATATTCATTTAGGAATATGGTCATTTTTATACGTTTACATTTTGCCCCTCTTTGAAGTGACGTGTGTGCACATGTTATTTCAAAGAAAATGATGTGTTGTGATTTTATGATCAATGTCATTTTTATGGATTATCATGTTGTGCCCTATATTTGATGTGTGATGCCCCAGGTTTGATAAATGATGGTGATAATGCCCCCTCGGGAGATGAGTCAAAATTTTGAAAAATTTTATTTGATTTGATAATTGCATTTGGTGTGCAAAATTTTGGCTAGGTGAAATGTTTAAATTGATTCATCTCCTAATAATTGACATGTGTGAGGGTATGAGGGAGACCAAGAGAAAATTACATGCTCATTTTCCTAACCCTAATTTCATTTTACCCTATAAAAGGGAAAAAGTGCAATGTTTTGTCTCATTTGTGCTTGTTGACTTTGGAGAAAGAGACTTTTGGAGAGAAGACAAAATGCCTATTCCCTATTCTAGGCATCTATTCGAGCACGTTTGGAGGCATTAGAGGCCTACCGCATATGGACCACTAGTAAGTCAACCCTTTTGACCCCTTTTTGATTTTTAATTTGATCATTTTTTGTCAGTTTTTGATTTTTGAAATTTGATTTTAACATTTTAGCACATAGAGGTCTTATTTTAGTGCATACAAAGAATTCAGTAGTGCATAGGGTATTAATTTAGGTAGTGTTCGAAAATGCTTAGGGTAGTGCATGAAAGTTTTAGGTTATCTAATGGCCTCAGGGTAGCACATGATGAACATAGGGTAGCACATTAGGTTAAAAAAATAGCGCATAGGTCAAACCTAGTGCATAGAGTCCACAGGGGGTCACATGGTAGGGGGATGTAGTGCATAGGTTAGACCTAGCGCATAGGGTTGAATAGGTAGCGCAAGCATGGGATAGGTTAGCGCATGGGTCAGTTTTAGTGCTTAGGGTAGATTGAATAGCGAATGGAGAAAAAATGATAGCGCGTAAAGCTAGTCTAGAGTATAGAGTAGATCGAATAGCGCATGGAGAAAATAGGGTAGCACATGGATATAGTTTAGCGCATAGCCAAGTTTAATTAGCGCATGGATCAGGTTTTGCAAGATATAGTGATTTTTGAATGTGAAAAAGTACATAGGAAAAGGTTAGTTTTTCCTAGGGAGATGGATTTTTGCCATTTGTTGTGTCTTTGGTCATGTTTTTGATAAGTTGTCCAATATGAGTATTGATATAACTTGATTTAATTCATGATTTGTTCAAGTTATTGATGTAGAAATTAATGTGTTGTTTTGATCAAACCATGATTTGATTTTCACTATTTCAAAATTCATATGTGTGGAGCTTGATTTGTGTTACAAGCTGATATGGGTTGGAAACTTGAGTTGTTTTACAAGTTGATATGGGTTGGAAACTTGAATTTCTTTACAAGCAGATATGGGTGGGAAACTTGATTTGTTTTACAAGTTTATGTGATGTGGAGACTTGAGTTGTTTTACAAGTTTTGATATGGTTTTTTAAAACTTGAGTTGTGTTACAAGTTGATATGGAATGATATAATGTGGAACTTGATTAGATTTTGCAAAGTGTTTCATGTTTTTGTTGTGATTTTGATTTTGATATCTTTGTTTTGATGTGGAAACCAATATTGGACTCATTTTGCTTTTTGATAGGAGCGATTGGGTGTGGTGCTGTCGTGGGAGCGGTTTCCTAGACCTTGGGCATTGATACCACAGTTGACATAGGCTAACCTAGATGTTATTGAGAGATGCGGTTTATTATCTTTGTTGGACATGCCTCAGTTCACTATGAGCTGGGGTTTACTTACACCACTCGTGGAGAGATGGCATAGTGATACGAACACCTTTCACTTTTCTACTCCTGAAATGACAGTCACTCCAGAGGACTATTACAGGATTTTGTGGATTCTCATAGTAGGTGCTTTATTGTCATATGAGCAGATTGAGGAGGGTGGGACTGAGGCACTACGGTGCATTTTTCACAATGAGATAGTGTGTGGGTATGAGATCCCATGGCAGGAGTTCTTAGATCTAGACTATGCGCCTCTTCCGTCTATACTAGTAGGTTTCATCAATGGATTCTTTGTCATGATCATAGGTCGAAGGGATTCTCTGTGGGTTGGGGATTGGTTCTTGAGGAAATGGTGACCCAAGGCCACAGGTTTGCTTGGGGATCAGCCATGTTAGCCCACTTGTATAGGGACCTACATGAGGTTGTGTATCTGGGTTATGACAGTTTGTCTGCTGGCGTGACACTTTTACAGGTATGCTATTGGGAGCACATTCCAGTAGCGAGGCCACTGGTGGATAGAGACAGGCCCGTTGGATGAGCATATGCTTATGGTTACAAGGGTCTAGTTGTCCAGCATAAGCTGGGAAAACTTGAGCATTGGAGGAGGGTTTTGGATGACATAGATACGGTCATCTAGCGACCATATATAGATTGTGAGGTCTGGGCCGAGGATGGGCTAGAGATGCCTTATGTTTTTATGAGTCAGCTTTTGATAGGGCGGACCCCCTTTGTGATTTAGAGATTCCAGGTTGGCAGAGTTTTGTGGCAATATGGTCGGCAACAGGGGATACCACAAGGGACCTACTTATATGTGCATCGGAGGCAAGATGTACGAGATTGGGACCCGACTATTGATAGTGGTTTGGCTGTAGAGGAGTTTTCTAGCTTAGCGGGCTAGATATGGGACTATGCTCCTGAGATATTAGATGTTGGGATGACCCATGAGTTTGCTAGTTTGTTTGCATCTCGTGCTATGGCCAGGATATCAGATCCTAAGGTGATGCGGCCTGCCTTTGATGATGATGAGGAGGAGGTAGGGGGAGATGGTGATGATGGAGATGATGGAGGTGGAGTAGGATGACGGGGGAGAGGATATCAGAGGAGGAGAGGAGACAAAGGTAGACATGTTGGGGCATGGGTGGAGAGAGTAGTTTGACAAGCTATGATGGACAGAGGGAGAGGAGGGTTGGTGATCAGAGCAAGGGAGGAGAGGAGAGTGGGAGAGGTGATGGCAGTGATGGGAGGGATGGAGGAGTGGAGATAGCTAGCATAGAGGAGGAAGACTGATGACTTACCTCCACCAGCACCTAGGATAGGCAGAGGCATAAGGGTACCCCTTCATAGGTGCCCCTATGGGTCCAGGTTCTGACACATGTGGAGGATACTCAGATCAGGACTCTATAGTTGACAGTACAATAGCTGCAGGCACAACTATTAACACAGTAGCGTTAGATTACTCAGCTGACTCTAGAGCATGATATGGAGATAGAGCAATGCGGTTGAGCGAAGGAGCTGGCAGGGAGCATGCAGAGAGCGGCAGCAGGTGGTCCTCTGAGGGACATCATGAGAGAGCTATCCTTGAAAGTGTTGGAGGAAAAGTATTATCGACGCCATTATGAGGATGCCGTGCCTAGGGAGCATGGAGTGCAGAGCTTCACGCAGTCAAGATCAAGTCAATCTCGAGAGACTGGGTCACAGTCAAAGAGCAGAGGTGAGATGGGGCCTCATAGACAGAATCCACCTGGAGATCCAGGTGCTGGGACATCAGCTGCAAGACCATCCCCCTCAAGAGATAGTCATACTTGAGAGACGATGGCTCTATTGTATTTTGGATCATTTTTTTGCTTGTACTGGGCACAGACATGACAGTTTCTTTGTACATTTTGATCATATATATATAGATGACACTATTTTCTTTGATCATGTGATGTATTATGGATGCATGTTCTATATGTTCTTTCTTTAATTTATGATGATGCAATGCTTCGATAGATGATATGATGCATGATGTAAATGTATGATGTATGATTTGATATGCTGTGAGATGTATCTTGAAAATGAGATGTATGTTAATGATAATGATGTGCAACTAAATGAAAGATTTAAAATGATATGCAAGTATTTGTAAAATGATATGCAACTATTTGTAAAATGATATGCAACTAATTGTTAAATGATATGCAGCTAATTATTTTTTTTGAGCATCCTCATTCTGCATTTGTCATCCCTGTATAACCACATGTTATTTGCTTTCGATATAAGTATCATCATTAAGCATTGATTTATTTGGCGTAGAGAACTGATGTTGTATTTTGAATTGTTCACATAGTTCTCGAACATCTTGGTTTTTGAATGGTCGTCCATTATCGGTTATGATGGAACTCAAAATACCATATCTGCAGATCAGATACTTCAGGATAAAAGACACAATTTGTTTTCCAGTTACTGTGGTCATGGGGACTACTTCTATCTACTTGGTAAATTATTCTATGATAGTTATAATGAACTTGTGTTCATTTGTAGATGAAGGATGAATTTTGCCAATCAAATCTAGTCCCCACTAACAAAAAGGCCAAGATGTTGTAAATGGTTGCAGTTCCTGTGCTGGTGCATGTATCAAATTGCCATGGATCTGGCACTTAGGACACTTCTTGGCGAAGTGGTAAGAATCTTTCTCCATTGTAGGCCAGTAGTATCCCATCCTTAGAAGATTTTTAGTGAGAGTAGTCCCACTTGAATGTGTGCCACAAATACCTTCGTGAAGCTCATGTAAAGCGGAATCAAATTCATTCTGATCAAGGCAATGAAGAAGAGTACCATGTAGACCTCGACGGTACAAAGTATCAGTAGTAAGGGTATAATGGGCAGCTTGTTGGATAAAATTACATTTTTGGTTACGAGATTAGTCAATGGGTAGGATGTTGTTCTTTAGATAATCATATATTGGTCCATACAAAGGAGAATCCAAACCGGTTAAGGCATAGACAATATGGGATTTGGAGTGGTCATAGGCCGAGGACAACAGTTGCTCTACTAGAAACTCATAACGACTCTGTTGCTCTAGAATTTGTAGTAATGAAGCGATAGTAGCCATGGCATCGACTGCTTTGTTGTTCAACCTTGGTATTTGTTCAAAGGTGATGTGTACAAAATACTATTCAAAGTCATCCACCATTCGCTTGTAGGGTAGTAGCTTGTCATCCTTTGTCTTATAGTCATTGTTGATTTGATTGATGACTAGTTGTGAATATCCATAGACTATTAGCTCTATGATTTTCCATTCTACGGCCATTTTGATGCCTATAACCAATGCCTCATATTCAGCCACATTGTATGTGCATGGGAACATAAGCCGATATGATTTTGGTATAGTATGTCCTTCAAAAGTGATGAATAGAATGCCAACACCTGAACCATGTTGTGTGTAGGATCCATCAAAGTATAGGGTCCATTGTGTTGTAGAAATAGCAAGAATGTCCCTGTCCGGAAATTCAATCTCCATAGTTTGTTTTCTTGGTAGTGGTGCTTCAGCTAGTTGATCTGCAATTGCTTACCCTTTGATAACTCTTCTTTCTATGTAGTGGATGTCAAATTCACTGAGAATCATGACCGATTTAGCCAACTGGCTGGTAAGAGCTACCTTGCTGAGTAGATATTTGAGAGGATCAATTTTTGCTACTAGCTTAATTGTGTGTGCTACCATATAATGTCGAAACTTTTGAGATGCGAAGAAAATTATTAGAGAAGCCTTCTTAATGAATGTATAGTTGAGTTCATAGCCATTCAATGTCCTGCTGATGTAGTATATGGCTCGTTCCTTTCCTTATTGATCTTCTTGTTCCAATAGTGCCCCCAGTGATATATCTGTTGTTGAAATATATAGAATAAGGGGCTTTCTGACTACCGATGGTACTAGAATTGCTAGGTTCATCAGATACTATTTGATTTGATAAAAAGATTCTACACACTTGGCTTCCCATCTGAAAGGTATATTTTTATAGAGAAAATGAGTGAATGGTAGACTTTTATAAGCTAGTTGAGCAATGAATTGCCTAATTGATTGGAGTCATCCTTGTAGAGATCTGAGCTAACTGATATTCTTTGGTGGTGGCATCTCCATAATGGCTTATACCTTTGCTGGATCCACTTCAATGCCCCTAGTTCAGACTATGTTGCCTAGTAATTTGCCTGATGTAACCCCAAAGAAACACTTCTTAGGGTTGAGCCTGACTTGGAATTTCTCCAATCAGTCAAAGATCTTGGTCAGGATGCTGAGGTGTTCTTCTCTGGTGAAGGATTTAGCCAGTAAATTATCCACATAGTCTTCCATGAAATATTGTTGTCATTGCTCGCTAATAAGTAGCTCCTGCATTCTTTAATCCAAAAGGCATAACATTCCAACGGTACGTTCCCCAAGGATAGGTGAATGTTGTTTTATCTTGATCCTCTGGGGCTATTTTTATTTGATTATAGCCTGAAAAACCATCCATTAGTGAGAGCATTGCATGGCCTGCTATGAGGTCTACAATTATGTCTATACTGGGTAGAGCAAAGTCATCCTTTGGACAAGCTTTGTTGACATCTCTGAAATTAGTGCAGATCCTGATACTACCATCTGGTTTTGATACTAGCACTATTTTGGAGATCCATTCTGCATAGTCGATGGGTTAGGTGAATCCGACATCTAATAGTTTCTTTAGTTCAGCCTTGACCATGAGTGCTAGTTGTGGATTCATCTTTCGTTGTTTTTGCTTGACTGGCTTAACTCCTAGAGAGATGGACAAGTGATGCATGATTAAGTATGGATCAATTCCTGACATATCTGCATATGACCAAGAAAAGTTAATTTGCTTTTCTTTAAAAAAGATGAGAAATGCCAATCTTTCCTCTTCTATTAGAGATTCTGCTAGGTGTATGTTTTTGACTGCTTCTGTAGTACCAGTCTTGATTGATTGAGTGGGCTCAATCAATATGGGTGATCGCTCATGAAAGTGTTTAGGAAGAGTGTCAAGTCTCCCATTCTTAGGTGCCTTAAAAAGGTTTTCACCCTCAGATGCGTCCTTTATTTTTAACTTTTTGTGATCTAGAGCTACCATTGATTGGTTTTCAGCGTCAGATCCTTTATTTGGTTCATTTTTGTGACTTAGAGACTTGGCACTCCCTGGTTTGCAGACATCGTTACTTCATTCACTGGTAGAGCATTTTTCTAGGTTAACGGTACATAGGTAGTGGATAATAGATTCATCATCTGGAAAAATTGGTATATCATGTATTTCGGGTTTGTCGCAGTCAATGAGGTCGAGAAAGACAAGCGGTAAGGAATCATTCGGTGGATCAAGTTCTGCTACTGTAAGTGTTAAGACAGAGGTTTCATTGTGATTGGAATTTTTTTTAAAGAAGTCAAGGATTTCGTCGAGGTCTTCGATGGTATCATCTTCTGTATAGACTTGTTCATAATGTTTCTGTTCGCTTTCCTTGGCATCATAGATATTCTACAGTCCAAATTCAAGAGGTCTATCTTCTATTTTATGCTCTTCTTGAGAAAGGGATATGGGGGCAGTATTGTCAGTGTTATCTCCAGTAGCGTTTGAGTAGCTACCCCATTCATATTCATTGGAATCAGTCTCTGAGGCATCATCCCAGATTCTATCAGTGCTATAAATAGGTATGTTGTATGGTGAAAATAGATCTTTGATGATGGATACCAGTTTGATAGTTTTTACTGATTTGGTGTCGGATCCTGCTTCTACTTTTTGTATTTATAAATAGATTGTGCCTCCTTTAGGAGATGATTCTGTTTGTTTTGGAGATATTGGTGTTTGAATATGAGCTACTACTATAGATATGGCCTTCTTGTGACTGAGAAGCTTTTCCTAATGTTGCTTCTGTTCTTGATGTTCACGTGCCTTGGGGATTGTTTATGCTGACTCAAATAGTGCTTCCTACCAGAATTCTTCTTTGTACTTCTTCTCTGCTTTCCATTGAGGTTTTGGAGTTATGTGTTGTGTGCTCCTTAATAGGAAAGTGAGTTTACAACCCAATCCTATTTTGTCTCTACTGGGCTGTGAAGGAAGATCTATGGGTTCAGTGACTCCTTCTTTGTGTTTTCCAATAGGTCCTTTACTGTCATATCCCATTTGTTGCATGATTAAGTAGCCCTTCGCATATAGGTGTGTTGGTAGAACTATATCCAGAGCAACTGCTCTGTTATCTTCTTCCTCATCTTTGTATAACCAGCTAAGAATGTCCTTATCTTCTGATTCATGTGCTAGAGTGCCTAGTTGGATGAAGGTACCATCAAATTTGGTGATCGGCTGAGTTACCTGATGTGTTGATGGAGTGGGCAATCCATGAGATTTGGGTGATGTTGGTAATTTGGCCAAACACATGGGTTCCAAAGAGTATTCTCCCATACCTTGTTCTTTGATTTGCATTTTCTGTTTAAAATCTCCAGGTAATGATTTGGGTTTTGCCTTCTATAGATCTGATATTGAGGATCTCTTTTTTTCCCTATTATGGGGAACCAAACTATCCTAGGCTAGCCCCATTGCATTACAATGTTGAAATGGATTGTGATCAACAGATATAGAGACCTCTTACCCGTTGTAAGGAAATTTGACACACTGGTGATACATAGAAGGCACTTCCTGCATTTGATGTATCGAGGGTCGACCTAATTAAATACTGTGGGTGAGGTCTATGTCTAAGACATGACACATATTATCCTTTTGTACTGGTCACACTTGAATGGGTAACATCACGGTTCCTTTAGATGACCTTTCCTCATCATCATATGCCTTTATGGTAATCTTTTAATTTGGATCAATAGACTCTTTTGAGAAGCCTAATGCACAGATAAGTTTTAAGGTACATATATTAAGTCCAACTCCTCCATCTATCAATACTCTTTTTACTTAGTGTTTATAAAAAATGACTTCAATATGGAGAGGAGTGTTATGCGGATGACTTAAGCAAGTATTATCATGCTCTGAGAAGGTGAGATTATGAGGCCCTGTCATATGAGCGACCATGGCTTGAAATCTGTCTGCATCCAGATCTTGAGGTACATTGGTTTCTAATAGCACTTGTTCCAATATGTCTTCGTGTTTTGGCGATAGTTTCAGAAATTCTAGTATAGATATTTGAGCAGGAGTTTTGCATAGTTGGCTAACTAAATCATATTGGATTTTTGGTGTAATGGTTGTAGGTGATGTATGTCCCTGCAAGACATATTTCTGAGCTCTAGTTGTTATATTGATAGATTCATGATCATGTTGGTCTCAGATTGTGATGACATTCACATGATGGTCTTCAGCTGATGTGTGACTGATGGTGTTATTGTAGATGTGGTTGATACGAGATCCACGTGTATCATTTGAGGTTGAAGTTCCATCTTTGTTGTAGTTTGGAAGAGGATTTTTAAAGGCTTCATGGTCACCATTTTTTTTGAGACCATCTATCATTAAATCACCTCGATCAATCATATCCTGAACAATGTTTTTCAATCTCATGCAATTGTTCATTCGATGACCTTTGTTGCAATGAAAATTACAATAATGTGAGTCATTCCACCAATTTGGTTTGATTTGGGGTTCATAGTTGCTGATTGCAGGAAAAGAGATAATCTTGTTTGCGAGGAGCTCTCTGAATGCTGATTCTAGTGATTGTCCCAATGGTGTGAAGACACATTTTTGGAAATTGTTAGTGCTATCGCATGAATTGTTATTAGGTCCTTGATTCGTGGTTTTGTTTTGTGTATCGTGGGTGTTGTTTGCAATGGGTTGACATTGATAGGTATTTGGTGTGTATGTGTTAGCATTTGGATTAGCACCTTTAGGATTCTTTGTAGCTTGAGGATTTCCTGATAATGCGAGCACTGGTTGCTTATATTTTGGATCATGCGATTCATTGCTGCCTTCATTTTTATTTCGAGTCCAGAATCAAGACTTGTCTAAGTTGCTATTGTTTTGGTTATTATAGTTTGATGAATTTGTTCCTTTGAAGAATTTGAGCATTCCCTTTTTGACACATGCCTCTTCTACTTGAATGCCATTTTCAATCAATTTAGTGAAAGATGATATGCATTGGAGTTTGAGTCTATAACTCATCTCACCATTTAAGTTGTCGATGAAAATCTCTATTTTCTCCTTTCTAGGAATGTCTCGAGGATATTGTGAAACCATACGTCGCCAGCTTTGAAGGACTATCATGAATGTTTCATTGTTTTTCTATTTGGTGTTGCAAACGTCTAGCATGGTTATAGCATGTTGAATGTTATAGGAATATCGTGTTATGAATTTATTAACCAATTCATCAAACGATCTAATAGGTGGTGAAATTTTGGATAACCATTCCATTGTTTGTCCTCCCAAGCTTCTTGGGAATAACCTCATTAGATAGGTGTCATCATGAGAAAATTCAAGACTCATGGTACAAAATTCTCTGACATGATCACGAGGATCACTTTTTCCATCGTAGTTGTCAAATTTAGGTACGTCTGAGTTTGGAGGAAAAGGGATCATGTGCAATCTTCTGTCAAAAGGATAAGGATAGATTTCATTTAATGAGTATCATACTGTCGCCCCTTGTTGCATGTCTTGCATTTTTCTTTGTAACATTTGTACTTGTTGAGTAAGGGCACCAAAGGCGCATTGTTTTGCTGAGGGAAGAGTTCTTCCCTTGCATTAATCTTGGGTTGAAACAGTGTATGGAATGGTATGTTTTTCTCTAGAGTGTCTAGCTCGGGTATATGTTGTTCAGGTATGTTTTGCTCAGGGTCACGAGTTTCCTCTTCTCATTGTCATTCTTGATATGCATAATTTCGAGATCCGGTTCCTAAAATGTTTGTGTCTAAATCTTCCAGAAGTTTAACGCCTTTACTCGTGAGCATGAGTATATATTTTTCTTTGTCAGTTTCCATGAGTTTTTCCACAAGTTTTTGAAAGGAAGTACTTTCCTGACATTCTTGAAGGAGCTCTTCTATGATTTTAGGTTCTTCTAGATGTGGACCTTCAAATGGATTAGATAACCTTCAAGTCATGCTTGATTCTGGTGTTGTTGTGCTTTGGTTGTTTTGTTGAGAGTGAGTTAGAGGCATTTTAATAGAAGCTTTCTGTGACAAAAGGGACAAAATCCTCTTCGATATGTCGCTCAGGAGTTGGTGGTTCAAGTCAGGGTGTGTTGTAACTGATACACTCATTAGGCAAGAATGTCGGATTGATCTTTCCTCCATGGTTTATGATTTGATTAAATGTAGATTTTTGATAATATGCCCTAGTCTTCAAAGGCTCTTTGTCAAATTCGTTGGATTTGTTTTGGATATAAAGTTTAACATGATGAAGGAATGTTCGATGAGATTTGAAGAGTTGACGATTGATGTATAAAAAATTGCTTCTTTTGATAAATTTGGAAAAACTTGGTTGTTGTTTCTTCAACATGGTGTTACGATAAATATTCTTTCTTCTCAGAATATGGGGATTAGTCATGCATAAGTGATCAATGGTTTCCTTTGATTTGTTTTGGATTCAATTGATCTTTTTTTGAAAACTCAAATTTTACTTTATCAAAGTGAAGGTTTAGATGCCCCTTCATGACAAAGCATGTCAAATGATATGGATAAAGTCTCCTGATAGGAAACTTGATTTGACAACATGAGGTTTTAAACAAGTGTTTTTGAGATGAAATCCGTGAGATGATAAAGGACCCCTTTGTTACTTGTGATGATGTTTTCGGATTTTGATAGGATAGATATGTTTTACCATGCAATCAGTTTTGGATTTTTTCAACTTTTGTTTGACACAAATTTGGCTCAAGAAAATAGTTTTTAAAGCTGTGTTTTCGCTACTCTGTTTTGATGAAAAATGATGCTGATGAAAAGGGGTTTCCCATAATGTTTTCAAAATTTTCAAAATTCCTCACTGTTTTGCCCCCCATTTTTTTGGGTTTGGTCATGCAATAAAACAGAGACAAGATGGGCTACCAAAATTACTTCATGGGCTAAATAAAACACCACATGCGCTAAGCTGCCCCTAGCCACGCACTAAAGTTTTTGACTGTTAAAATTTGTTTTCTATCTGGCTCAAAAAGTTATGCGCCAATATGGGTCTACAACACACTAACTGTTAAACCCTACATGCTAAAGTTTGACTCCTACGCGCTAAGCTAATGCTTCAATGTGCTAGGCTATTTTCTGGATGCGCTAGGATGTGTTCAAATCCCCAATGTTTTAACAGGTTCAGATACAAATAATACACTTCAAGAAGACTCTTTATTCAAAGGTCATAAATAATGTCATAGCCCACTAGTCTCGATACTCCATTAGCTCAAATAGCCATGTCACCCCCTAGAGGGGGCCCAATTTTTTTCCCTTTGCCAGAAATTAACTCAAAGTGAATTGCTTCACAATTGAGTAGTTATCTTGGGAGATATATGGTGAGTGATCTTGGGGGCGGATTCTTCCCCACCCTTGCACTATGATGTTATAAATGTCTGGTTACTGACTCAGCTCAAGGTTTCTATTTCTATGGTTCATAATTAGGCTTCCTATTCGGCCGTTAGTGATAAACTCCCTCAGGAGGCTTCCCAACCTTTAGAACAAAGGCTTTACGTATCTCAAGGATACTAGGGCAAGGCTAATCACTGCACACAACTGTTGAAAAGGACTTTCGTCACTTTCCACTTTTTATTATAGTGGGTTGGAATACTTGGCGTCAAAGTCAATCCCCACTTAGGTTGTTCCCTTCACATCGGCCATAAATGGCTTTAAGAGTTGATTCCAACTCCTCGGGAAGGCAGGCCTGCTAAAGGTTGTATAATGCTTGAATTATAGAAAGATTAAGAGTGGTTTGGCTTTTTGATCACCCAGTTAAGGGGAGAGCATATACCTTCCACTTTCGAGACAAGGCAAACAATTTTTCTTTTTAGCTTTCAAGACAAATGATTTGCTAACTTCTATTTGGAGATGTTCCTCCAAAAAGCATGGTGTTTATTTTATTTCCCCAAATCAGTGATTATTTAATCTAGAAAAATAATCGAGTCAACAAAGAAAAACTTCGATTTTGGATAACAAAAGGAAACTGGTAAAAAGGGGAATAACTTCCCTCTTTTGATTGTAAAAAAAACTTCTTAAGTGTGGTTCTTTCCTTTGCAAAAATTTGAAATGAATCTTTTTATACACCAAAGGAAGTGAGGTTCTTGTTAAAGCTACTTTTGCAAGAAGGAAGGTTTGTATTGTTCTTTTTAAAACCCAAAAATAAAGTTTTTCTCCTATGAAAGTAAGAAATTTTCTAATTTGTGGTTCTTTTTATAGCCCAAAAAAATTGAGTCCAATTTTAAGAACAAAAGAAGTTTAGATATTTAAACTAACTTAACTAAGTTAGTGAGAATTTTAACTATCTTTATAACCTTAAGACTAAGCTCCTATCTGCAACAAAACTATTAGAATCCTGCAAAAAAACAAGCGAAAAATGTTAGATGACTGGTAGACTTCAACAAGTCTAATTTTTACCCCTAGTTATAGATTTTAATTTTCTGATTTTTGTCTATCTATGATGTGCTATAGAACAAACTATATGCACTACAAAATAACAGTGATGCACTAAAAGAAATTAGAGATGCACTATACTATTTTCAGTATGCGCAACTCTGTGTTCCGGAAGCACTGCTCTATTTTTCTCCAACGCCTAGACCTACAGAAAAAGATTAGTATTATGATGCACCAAGGAAATGACTTCACATGCTAGATGATGGACCCAACGTGTTGAACAGTAAGCCAAATGTGCTAGGCTATTGACCAGATGTGCTAGGGAAGGCTTCCCATGCACTGATTCGTTTCCCACGGACCTGCAAAAGTGGTTAAATTTAAAAACCAATTTGATATATGAGGTTGTGCCCCACGATGGGTGCCAGAAATGTATGCGGGAAAAGCGGGTTGATAGAACTCAAAATGTGAAAAACGGAGCTCTAGGGAGCTTTTCTCACACACCCACAGGAATTCTTGGTGTAAGCTATGGAGTCATGAAGTATGGCTCAGCTTCCCAAGGTTGGTTCCATGGTTCTCTATCTTGCACGACCCCTCAAACCAATTATTTTCTCTCAGATCACTGAGCAAAATGGTTTAGGGATGACAAATACAAGAACGAGGGATGATTTTGTTGATTTTAGATGAAATACATCCTAAGCTATGCATGATCTTATAAATGCAATAAACTAGTTATAAGATGGCAAGGTTAGTAAACAAGACTATCCTAGCATACTATATTAGTTTATGATTTAAGCTAAATGATAAAGAAAATATTCTAAAAATGCATATTTAGCTTAATTCCTATTGAAAAGAGAGGCTAAATGATGAGCACAAAATGATATATGAAAGCTTGAATGGATTTTAGTATAAGTGTGATGCTAAAGACTTAGATGATATGAAAAATGGAGGAATGGGAGCTCTATTTATAACAAAAATAGGGCAATGGATGGTCAGGATTGAAAGAGTTAATCAAGGGCTGAGTTTGAAAGTTAGCAATCCATGTTTGTAATTGGCAGCAATGAAATGGTGACAATTACCAACATAAGACTGGTTGAGAGGAGATGTAAGAAGCATTAAATGATTGAGAAGACCTCATGGTTACCGTAGGGTTTAAGGATTAAGGTTAAGTTAGGATTAACCATTGGATAAAGCTTTTACCCAAAGGATAAACTTTTGTCCAAAGGATTAAGGATAACCATGGTCAAAGCAATAAATGCTTGATGAGACCCTTGGGTTAGATGGAGGTTGAGTTTATGGAAATTCTCTAACCATATAAGAGGGTTGAGTTAACTATTAATGGTTATGAAGACTTTGGGGACAAATTTGTAAGAGTCCTTCCAAATTTGGGGGTATTCAACAAGTTAGCTTGTTGAATGGATAAAGGCTTTAATGCGTTTTGAAGACTTTACTCCAAATTTGAGAAGTGACCTCCTCAAATTTAGGGAAAAGGGATAATGGATGGGTTTGGGTTAATTAATTAGGTTTAGAAGAATCTAGAAGAGCTTAGAAAGAGCGTTAGGATGCAAGTGGGAGGTGTAGGATTTTGCAAGTGGGTGAGGGAAAATAGGTTTTAATTGAATTTAATTCAATTTGGTTGCAATTAAATAAATTAGATTTATTTAATTTAGGATAACTATTTTAATTAAATTTGAATTTAATTAAAAAGTGGATAGGGGATTTAATCGAATAAAATGATTTATTCTATTAAATAGTAAAAAGAGGCCTAGTGAATTTAATTGAGTAATTTACTTAATTAAATAGAGGAATGCGGGCAATTTAATTAAATTGGATTTAATTAAATAGAGAAATGAACACAAAATATTCATTTAGGAATATGGTAAGTTTTATACGTCTACAATAACCATGAGAAATCTTCTACTAACCACCTTCAAGATAATCTTATAGAAGGAATTGCACAAAGTGATCAGTCGAAATTGATCCATCGAGTCGGCCCCTAGACATTTGGGAATCAAAACTAGAAAAGTGGCATTGAGTTTCTTTAAGATAAACCTAGCCCCAAAATAATCTTGCACTCCCTTAACCAGATCCTTTTTGAGAATGTTCCAGAAGGCTTGAAAGAAGAACAATAGGAACCCATCAAGTCCTAGCGCTTTATTGCCATCAAAGGAGAACATCACTTTCTTAGCTTCCCCTTCAGAAGGAATTGCAATCAAAACATTGTTATGATCATTATTAATGAGGGAAGGAATGATCTGCAAGAGGGCCCTCTGAGACTAATCATCTAGCTTGCTATCTATAGATAGAAGAGAATTGAAAAAGTTCCTAGCTTCATTCCTAATCGCATTGTCCTTCCTTGTTTCAGCTGCACCAATCCTCAATTTAGAGATACTATTAGTAGCCTTATGTTTGATAGCAATCATATGGAAGAACCTGTTATTTTTGTCCCCAAATTTAAGCCAAAGAGATCGGGAACATTTTTTCCAAAATTCTTCTTCCCTTCTGATGATCTCATGATACTTTAGAAGCACCTCACTTTCCTCTCCGAAAGAAACCTCACTATATCTGCTTGCTTGGATTTTTTATTGGATTTATTTTAGCTCAAGCTAGGTTTTTGACTTAGCAACTAATCGATCCCCAAAAACTTCCTTGTTCCATTTCTTAATATTATCTTTCACATGCCTTAATTTTTTTGCCATTCTATACATAGTGGTGCCTTTGACATCAATCGAGCACCACTCCTCAATGACCATCTCAAGGTTCACATGATCTAGCCACATATTTTCAAATATAAAAGGAAAATATATTTTTCCTCTTATATTCTCTACCATAAAAACTATAAGAAAGTGGTCCGAACCAATCCATGAAATAGCTGATAGGGAGCTTTGATAATCTTCTCAACTTTTTGTTTAGTCATTTTGGTTTATTGGATAAGAACAATATCCGGTTTATTTTCTCTAACTAAATTTCTTAGAACATCATATTTATGTGGACTATTCAATCCATTAATATTCCATGAAACAATTTTCATTTTCTTTTTAGGGAACATACCTCAAGGATGGTCATTTGAGTTCCAGCTATATTCTTCCTTGCCTCTTGATCTTTGATCTAGGTTGCTTATCTTCTTCTAGGAGGAGAGGGGATAAATCCCGTATCGGCCTTAGTCCTATTTCTTGTCTTGACAGGGGTAGTCTGGGTGTTTACTTCAACCCCTTTTTTCCACCTTTCTTTCATTCCATAACTTCATTATTCTGGATATCATCCTCTTGGTTGTTCTTGGATGGATGACTTATGCTTGAAAGCATCATCCTCAACCAAATTTGCACTTAAGTTAAGAAATGAAGTCATGGGGGACAGCTAGGAAGTAGATTTCACCATCTCAATAGACTGTTGTGATTCTAATGAAGAGACCTCTCTAAGAATCAAACACCTTTGGGAATCCTCATAGTCAGATCTAGGGAAATCCTTGTTAGTGTATTCCATGGTGCAATTCGAAGTTTCCTCCTCCTTAGTCTACAGAACCACCTGTATTTCTCCATCTTCCAGGTTATTACTTCGTTGTTCATCCTGATTGAGGTTTTGCCATTCTCTCTCATCTTTGCCTATTTGATCCTCTTTTCCACCTTCAAACACATGGTTTTCTTGGTTTTCCATATAGATGTCCCCCCGTTGTTCAAAAGTGTCAGGGGTGATGACACTCTAAGCTTCTTCTACCATTTTCTTTTCTTCAGCAACCACCGATTACTTAACAAGATTTTTGGCTCTCCATAAAAAATGAAAATCCAATAAAGCTAGAAAAATATATTAATGTTTTACTGTATGTTGGGGTTTTTGGAAATTGAAAAGGGGAAGAGCAAGTAGCTTGGCCAAGTGATTAAAACCTTGTTAATTAGTTTTTAACCAATTAATAAAATATAATTAATTATTAACAAAATTTAAGATGTGGAAAAGTTAAAACACAATCTAGAAAGTGCAAATCCATACAAGTGCATGGATTGTAAAAGAAAATTCCTAAAAAAGTGAGTTTTTAAAGTTCAAAAATATTGTCTTGTACCAAAAGTATAAACTATTATATATGTAAATTCATTTCACATCCATTGTAGACATAGTCGTGACATCCATCCTAGGAGGGTCTTATGCAAATTTGAATTTTGAAGCCTCTTGAAAAGACATGCAACCTGTGAGAGAAGAAACACACTCAAAGTTCCAAAAAAATTTAAAGGTTATTATGTTCATGTAGGACTCACAAAAAAATGTAAGCATATAAATTGGAAATTAAGAAATATTAAAAACTCAAAAATAAAAGAAAAACTCAAATCTAATTCCTCTAAGACCAATTATCTTACTACAAATCTCAAAAGAGAAAGATGTTACTTCTCCTTGTTTGGAATGTGGATGTTAAATCTTTATGACATAACACTCTAATTGATGATTGATTTGTCTTTGATAGAGTAGAGTTACATAAGATGTGGGATCTTGAAATGATAAAGGAATGATCCTATTTTTAGAATTTATAGGTGAAAAATCAACAATGAAATGAGGATAAGATTAATGGAAACAATTTAATAATTTTCCATTTCAATTCATATAGAGGATGATATTGAATTAATTATTTAATAAATGGATAAATATACACATTGAGTTTCCATTTGAATATGATGTTAACTTCTGACAAGATAATTATAAATTATTTAATTTATTTTTTGATGAGGAGGTTGCTAATTTTAAGAATGAGTTAATTGATTAGATGAAAATAGAAATTAAATATAATTTAAAAATGAATAATTAGCTACCATTTAATTAAACAATTAAATATTAATTAATTTAATTGATAAATAAAAACTAATAATAATGATGTGATAAATGGTTAATAGTATTTAATGGATAATAAATGGTAATGATTAATGTGGTGAATATTTAATTAATGGTAATGATAAGAGGAATATTTTAGTATCTAAAACCATCTAATGCTCTATTACCTTGAGGAGGTCTCAATTCATGATGTATAATTCATCATGCATCAAATATATGACAATTATAATTAGATTGAATTAATAATTTATCATTTAAATTAGAAATAGGTAAATAGAAAATATTTTCAATGCATGTCTTGATACTTTTAGCCTTTAAAACATGAAACATTTCATTTTTTTCTCAAATAACCATGTGATTGATATGAAAAAACTAGCACGTATCTTCTCAAGTAGGTAAACAAAAGTAGTTGTAGATTTATTATTCAAAGCACATGCTTTAGCATTATCATTATTCAACACATTGTCATGCTCAAATTTAGGAATTTTTTTATGATAGCCTTACCTACTAAAGTGATTGAGTGTATGATTGGGACGACCATTGGGTGTATCTAATGAAGGTGTAGAATTTGACTCCTTGTGACTATTTTTAATGATATTAGTCTTAAACCAAGGATATATGTTCTTGTTCATAATTTTTTTTGTTTGTCTTGATTATCCATTTTATAGCTAAACCAATTCGATACTTTACCTCTCAATTTCCTTCACTTTTTATGTTATTTTTGTCCTCATTCTTAACTATTGATTTGACTACATATTATCTTCTTCATTTGAATAATCATCATCAATTGAACAACAATACTCTATTATGTCTAAAACTTAATTGTATAGTTTCGTGAGAGTTAGTATAGGAAATGACTTCTATACATAATTAAATATTGACCATATTGACCCAAAATTGTCTATTAAAAGTGATTAATGTAGTTCAATATAGATGTTGATTATAAATTTTGATTATTATTATTGACATAGTTTATTGAGTGAGGTATTTGTAGCTGATTAGAACCATGTGATAAGTGATTAGAATGTCAAAATATTTGAAAAATTGCAAGAAATAGAAATTATTTGATGAAAAGATGATGTAGCAATGCTCACAAGTGGAGTACGGTAGACTATCAAAAAAAAAGAGAAATTTAGAGGAAAACTACGAGAAAGAACATTTTATGAGGAAAAATTTACAATATTAGAATTACTAGCAGCATGAAAACTTTGCATCTAGCCTATAATCTCTTCATCCTTAATTTTTAATTCTTCTAGTCTATCTACCCAAGTTTTGATATTATTGAACTCTTTTAACAATTCCTCATCAGTCTAGGATTGAAATCCTAATAAGAAATATTATAAGAAATAAAATAAATATTTGCATTTGTAAATTGAGTTTTACCAAATGCAAGGGCATATAGACTAACAAATGGAGAGGTATTAGGGATTGTAGGTACATTTTGACAACTAATATGTTGACTAGCATGCATATTGATACTTGGGAAATTACATTGATTACATATCTTTTAGATATTGGTGTTTGTTGTTGGCAATGCTACAAGACATCATTTTCTAGCTCATGCCAAATCTACTCACTATTAAAATATGTAATTTATCCCACTTTTCATGGGGAGAAATGCATGCACAATTTTTGCATGAAGTTAAGAATAGGATGTATAAATATAGGTTTCTCATGTTAATTTTTAAATTTATGTATGGAGTTGTATGATATGTTTCTAAAATTTCTAGAAATTAATCATTGTGTCAAAGACCTCTATTTAATAAGGCTATTGTACTTGTTTATTTGTCTCTATTTTGTTCTTAGATGATCAATTCGTGTTATAGAATGGATCAATAAAAGATTAGTTTGTGTAATTATTACTATACATCATTAATGTGTTTTATTTCTTTATTTCATATCAAAGTAGGTTTGAGAAGGTTATTTAGGCTTAATAATTTACAAAAGAATGAGATTTTGGGAGGCTGAAGAGACAACCAAAACATTGAATAAATTGTTAGAATCAATCATAACTGAAGATAAAAAGATTGTTGTATTTTTAGAGTTGAAGAAAGATCATCAGTGTGAAGTTGAATTAATCTCCTTCAACTAATTAAAGTTAGTGGTGAACAAAGAAAGATCATCATCCACATTTATAACATATCTATCAAGTAAAGTGCAACTTGCTTGGTGATAGCTAGCATGGAGATTCAATGACAAAGGTGAATTGTAAGTCTTGAAAAATTCATTAACAAATTTAAAGTTTTTTTGCCACTATTTGGTTGTAGGAGATCAAAACTAATTTCAAATTCATAAATGTTGTAGTTTGAAAACAATCACCAAGTCAAGACCACCACCAGTGAACGAAATATTGCAGTCTAAAATTATTGAAAGAAGGTACCTTTAGTTTAAAATCTATATAAATATTTTTAGTTGTTGCTTGTAAAAACCATTGACAAACTAGACAATAGATCTTTTTTTTTTGAAAAAGAGGTGTAGAAATTAGAATATCCAAAATGACCTAGTCAAAGTGTGAAGATACCACCACAAATAAATATTATTTCCAAATCCTATTTTTGGAGAGACCGTACTAGAAGAAAAAAGTGAGAATAAATTACAAGGTTAAGTAATTTTTGTTTGATTGATATTTCCAGGTTCTTGCCAAAGAAATTATAGCAAGGAAGCCATAGGCCAAGGAAATCACTCAATTGACACTATCCAAAGGTGAAACGGATCATAAAAGAAGAGATCGAGGTCAAAGTGAAGTTTTCATATCAATTTAAAGAGGAATAAACATTTTTTCATAACCTCATGTTTAAAGAGAAGTTTCAACCCTTAAAGTTTGTTTAAAAAGTTATCTAGTCAAAAAGAAGATTAGGCATAATCTACCAAGTTTAAATCCATCTCAAAGAAAAGTGAAGACCTCAATTCATAAGGATGTGAAATCAAATCCTTTAAAAATGCCATAGTGTTTTTGTAAAAATAAATTGAATTTAGGCTCTATAGGAGAGAAAGTGTGAACCCTTGAAGGAGTAATAGCTAGGTAAAATGAAATCTAAAAGGAGATCACCACACCATAATTGGCACTGTGGTAGAAGAGAAGCCCACACAACTCAAAAGAAGAAATGAAGTTAACCATATATGTTATTGAGAGGAATAGTTGGTTTTGTGTTGAATCAATTAGTGGTTGAAATTAACGGGGAGATTGTTGAAATATTTAATTGCTCCCAATTCACATGAGGAAATCTCCATGCACATTTTTTGCATGAAGTAAAAAATATGATGTCTACAAATAGATTTTATATGTTAAGTTTATAATCTACGTTGAGTTGCATAATAAGTTTTAGAATTTATAGAATCAGTTTGTTGTATTAAATACCTCTATTTACTGAGCAAGTGTATTGTATTCCTTGTCTCTGATCATCTGTTTAGTTGATCCTTGATTAGGTAATCAAGAACTTTTTGTAATGTTTGAGATTGAATAAAAAATTTTGTATGTTCAAACCAATTTTCTTCTCACTATAGAAATTTCTATGTTTTCTAATTTCTTCACTCGTCCCTTTTTTCTCTTTTTCCTTTCTCCATCATGAAATTGTAATAACAATATCTACTTGTCCCTTTATTTTTATCCTTTTATTATTTTATGGTAATCCATAATCCGTTCCAATGACCTCAATTTTGCACAAGTAGACATGATATCACCACATTTTACAGAGTCTAGCTTCCATGCCTCCAATGACATTTCTTGTCTCTCTTTTCATCACATATCTCTTGCCTCTTAATTTTGCCACAAATTGAACTCCTTTCTTACACCATTCTTTCTGCCTTCGTTCTCTTCCAACTCCCCCAAAACTAGTAAAAATCACATTTTTTTATGAGACTGAGGGTGAAGGACTGGATCTTCTACACCAATTAACCATCAACGTAACATTTTCTTCTCAACAAAAGGTTGTCCCCTCTTTTTAGCATGAATCTCCTCTCAATCAACTATGCCCATGCTTTTGTATTCCTACACCATGGTCTTTTACTTGCACAACCATTCCTACCATACCCATGCCATTCCTATTAATATCGGGCTATCTCCTTTATCTCCTTTCTCATTTTCAAAGTCTTTTTAATTTTCCCCATTTTATTTTTATTTTGTTCCTATTCTTTGAATGCTAGAAACAAATATGACAAAATAAACATATATTTTGTGAGATACTATCTTATTTAATGTAACAATTTGTATTTATACATTTAAATAGTACTTGATATAAAAAATTAGTGTCATATTATGAAATATAAATTTAAATCAAATTTATTTATTGTATGTCACTCTAATATTTATTATCTATTGAATGACTAAAAAGTATTAACAAATATTAATTTTATGATTTTTTAACGTTCATATATAAACAGTGATAGAAACAATTCAAAATAAATTTTATTTTCATGAAGCTTTTACTATAGGGGGAGAGCACCAGTAGCCATCATAGCTAACTACTTAAACCTATTGATCTGGCTTTTGGGTAGAAACGATCCGATCTCTAGGCTTCGTTATGCGTCGAAAGGTCAAAAAGTGGTCATTTCAAAGTGTCGCCCAATACTTGACCTCTTTTGCACCAATACCTACACACCAAAAGGCCAATATCCATTTATAAAATACCTAAAAAGTAATATATTTTTCACCTTTCTATAAAAAATAATTAACTTCAAAAAAAATCAGATGCACATAATTAAAAAGGAGATGAATATAAAAATGATTAAAATGGGTGGTCAAAAAATATTTTGACCACCCATAACCCCCTTCCTATGTACGTATGGTGGCCCCACATGGCAAAAACTCGTAGTATCTTTTTTGCCCTAAAAACTTAGGGAAATGAATGTTTTTGGTTACATTTCCTCACTCGCAACCTTGTCTCTCTGTCGACGACGTCCTCTGCGAGCTCTTCTTCACTTGCAACCTTGTCTCTCTATCGGTGGCCTCCTCTATGAGCTATTCTTCAATTGCAACCTCAGCCTCCTCTACAACCTCCTTTGCATCCTCCTCATTGACTTGTTCCCAGGTAACGGTCACTCTTCCTCCTTGCATATTGGATGTCCAATGATGGATTTGCTCCTTCGCAGCTGCATTATGCTTTGTTTATTGATGATTTCTTTGTATGCGGTTTAGGGTTTCATTTCAATGCTCTATTATAGTTTAATAATGCCATAATCCTAACACAAAAGAGAAAAATAATTGAATATTTCTTCGTTTACTTCGAAACCCCTTCATTATTTTTCATTTCATTTTTTGGTTGCATTGTTAAATGGTGTTTCTCTGTTTATAATGTCGAAATCCTCACAGAGAATGGAAAAACAATTGATAATTGTTCATAATTGTTCGAGACCCCTTCATTATTTATCATTTCTTTTTGTGGGTGTGCTGTTAAATGGTGTCTCTCTATTTATAATGCTGAAATCATTACAGTGAATGTAAAAAAAATGATTATTGTTCGAAACCCCTTCATTATTTATCATTTCCTTTTATGAGTGTGCTGTTAAATGGTCTCTCTCTCTTTATAATGCTGAATTCATTATAGTGAATGCAAATAAAATTGATTATTGTTTATAATTGTTTGAAACCCCTTAATTATTTATCATTTCATTTTTATGGGTTCACTATTGAATAGAGTCTCTCTGTTTATAATGCCGAAGTCATTACAGTGAATGCGAAAAAAATTGATTATTGTTCATAATTGTTTGAAAGCCCTTCATTATTTATCATTTCTTTTTATGGGTGCACTGTTAAATGGTGTCTCTTTGTTTATAATGTCAAAATCATTACAGTGAATGTGAAAATAATTGATTATTGTTTATAATTGTTTGAAACCCCTTCATTATTTATGATTTCATTTTATGGGTGCACTGTTAAATAGAGACTCTCTGTTTATAATGCCGAAATCATTACAGTAAATGCGAGAAAAATTGATTATTTTTCATAATTGTTTGAAACCCCTTCATTATTTTTCATCTCTTTTTATGGGTGTGCTGTTAAATGGTGTCTCTCTATTTATAATACCGAAATCATTACAGTGAATGCGAAAATAATTGATTATTGTTCATAATTATTCAAAATCCCTTCATTGTTTATCATTTCTTTTTGTGGGTGTGCTATTAAATGGTGTCTCTATGTTTTTAATACAGAAATCATTACAATGAATGCAAAAATAATTGATTATTGTTCATAATTGTTTGAAACCCCTTCATTATTTATCATTTCTTTTTATTGGTGTGATGTTAAATGGTGTCTCTCTATTTATAATTCTGAAATCATTGCAATGAATGCGAAAATAATTGATTATTGTTCATAATTGTTTGAAACCCCTTCATTATTTATCATTTCCTTTTATGGGTGCATTGTTAAGCGGCATCTCTCTATTTATAATTCTAAAATCATTACAATGAATGATGTCTCTCTATTTATAATGCTCAAACCCCTTCATTAATTATCATTTCTTTTTATGGGTGTGATGTTAAATGGCGTCTCTTTGTTTATAATACCAAAATAATTACAGTGAATGTAAAAATAATTGATTATTGTTCATGATTCTTCAAAACCCCTTCATTATTTATCATTATATATATACATATATAAACACACACACACACACACACACACACACACACACACACACACACACACACACACTCCCACTATCCTTTTGGCCCTAAAAACTTAGGGAAATGAAGATTTTTTGTGGCATTTTCATTGTTTGCTCTGCCTTCAATTTGTTAATATGCTCACTGTAAATAATATTATCAGGCATACCATATATTGCTTCCAATAAATTTCATATGAGAAATACAACAACATCAGTCAGCCATTCACTCATTTGAGAAATGAATCTGCATCTTAATACTATATCAATAATATCCACTTTTTAATCACATCACAGTTACATCTTCCACTCATGTATCTCATGCTTCTAGTTTCTCTCCTTGTTATATAATGTTTCAAGTTTTTGTACCTATGTCTGTGTATATATATACACACACGACACCATTTTTATTTGTTGAAAGATGTTCAATGATGTAATTGTTCACTATCTAATAGAATATCAACAATATCCATTTTTCAATCACATCACAGTACACTATCTCATGCTTCTAGTTTCTCTCCTTGTTATATAATGTTTCAAGTTTTGTACCTATGTGTGTGTGTATGTCTACACACACACACACACACATCATAGTTACATACTGAACTCCTGTATGGCTTTTTTGAGTTCTTTAGCTATATGGTTATTGTCTATATTATCATGCATATAGAAATAGAGACACAATACCATTTTATTTTGTTCAAATATGTTCAATAATGAGTTACAGAAATAGATTTGTTTTTCATCATTTATCTCAATGGTATTGAGGGTTTCATTTTAGTGATTTGTCTCACTAAATATATTTATATGGTAGCATTTTTTTTCATTGAAAGATGTTTAATGATGGAATTGTTCACTATCTAATAGAATATCAGCAATATCCACTTTTCAATCACATCATAGTTACATATTACTCCTTTGTCTCATTCTTTTAGTTTGTAAACTATAAGAGAGCATTGAAATGAAATTGTAAACCACATACAAATAAATCATTAATAGACAAAGCATAATGCAGCTAGGAAGGAGGTAAACCATCATAGGATATCCAATATGGATGTTAATATTATTTACAGTGACTATATTTAAAGAAATGTTGGTTTATATTATTTACAACGACTATATTTAAAGAAATGCTGGTTTATTGAAAACAGTATAATTTGAATTGAAATATCTATAACAGAATAGAGGGAATTTAGTTATTTTGTGTGTACCAACCTGAATGTGTACCCTCGAGTAAGGAATGTGGAGAGGGTATTTCCAGAGCTCAGGAATATGCAATGAATTGGATTGTAGTGAAAGTGACATGGAAAATTCTGTCTTATAATATAATTCGAATGTGCAATGCATTCGATTGTGGTAGCTAGCTATTTTCAATTTTGAATTTTTGTGGGAAATAGTTGTTCATGTCATATTAGATATGCAGTCCTCCATTGCTTCAAGTTTTTCAATTTTCTTCCATGCTTTGAATGAAACTTGGTTTTTTAAATTGGATTTTATGCAAATTCTTGGATATTGGGGAGCCTTACACCAGTTGTTGCAAATGCAAGTACCAAATGCAGATCGATTTAATGCATGGAGTTGTGAAGTGATATTTGGAAGAATGTACCCTTGAGTGTCTAAGAAGTCTACAATTAATTGTTTTTATGTCATGTAATGCACCAATACCTGTGCATATGTAATTGTAATTGGAGTACATTTGTACTCTTGAGCCACTTGCATAAAGTGGCAAATGTAAACATTAAGTTTTTAAAAGAATAAAAATGTTTATTATTTGTGCAAGATGTTTTGTATTAAAATAGGAAATGTACCTATAGTTGTTTATTTTTTTTACTTTTTGGTTTTCAACTACTACTTCATTTGTGAAAATGTATTGGTGTTAAAATAAATATTTACTGGTATTTTTTTATTTATGTACTGACAATTTTTTTTTATGTTTTGGGGGGTCAACATGGTATTAAGGTGATGGTTATTGGAACTATTTCAGCTATTGGTACTCTTCCCCTAGACAACTTCAATTTCTCATTTCACCAATTCGACATCTATTGAACATTACAAAGAAAGCCAAAAGAACCCCACACATCAAAATTTTTAGAAGGTACTCAATTAGAAATAGAGAAATATTTGTTTGAAGAGTAGCTATGATTCTTCATTCCTCATGTGAATTGATCATGGAGTAATTAAACAGATCTTAGATGTGTTAAATAGAAATGGAAATTAAGTTTTGAATGTTTCAATAGAATTTTTAATTTAACAGGGTATGTATTGGAAAATTCTTTCACAAGTGTGAACTCTAACAGACATGGAAAGGAATATTTATGGGAACAATACTTATAAATATTAGTCGGTCAATCTAAATCTTCAGAATAAATTGCAGCATGTGAAAGGGGAACTTAGGTTTCTCATAGAAGATATAAACTACTTATATTTATAATATATATGAGGGAAACTTTGGTAAGATGGGACTCAGGAATATTATTTTATGGATTATGTGCAAACATGGTGCCATGGAAAGCGTGGTTGTTGTGCAAAATATATTCAAAAGGAGGCTCCACTTTTAGAATCCCTTTTAAATATAATTTTCTCCTTAGCAACATTGAATGTTAAAAACTATAATTTGGATGGTGTTATACATGTGGAATAAAATCTTTACAAGCTATTTAATTAAAGAAATGTTGACTCAAATTTATTGTTTTAAATTGATTCAAAGATAACTGCAGATTTATAATAGAATGAGCAATCATAAGAGCATGCTAGAAAGTGTAATTTCTCATTTTTATTTTCCAAAAAATGCGAAGGCACCAAAACAAGAGACATAAATTAGTATCTGAGACTTTTGTGCAATGTCTCAATACCATTGTTTAACAATCACACAATTAAACTTTCTTACAAGTTTTGAAATATTTAAAAATTAAAATTTAAAATTTTAAGTTTTATATTTTCAAAAGGAATTTCATATCAAACTCTATTACCATTCAAACACTGTAAAAATATTAAATAATCATTTTAATTTAAACTGTGAAAACATCAGCTTCAAAAGTTGCCATGTAAATCCTATGTAGAGCTCCTTCAAAGTAACACAGTTAAAATGTAAATCCTCTTTGACATTCTCCTCAAGTGAGTCAATGCCATTCTAATAAAAATACGCTTGATTAGGAACTTGTGGCCATCGTATTCTTTCCTAGAACTTGCTGGCAAGAACAAGGCCCACATAGACATAACACGGGTCATTATGTGTTGATAGTGTCTTGTCAGAGTTTATGGAGGATCTATCAAGATCATACATTGTTTCAAGGATGAATAATCAAATTCATTATTTTTTTGAACTCAAATATATTGAATCTTGAACTCTCTCTCTCTCTCTCTCTCTCTCTCTCTCTCTCTCTCTCTCTCTCTCTCTCTCTCTCTCTCTCTCTCTCTCTCTCTCTCTCTCTCATACACAATAATAATCCCAATTGAGAAATCAACAACCACAATCTAATCTCAATGGCTAAGATTATCTTAACTTCATCATGTACTTTCTAGAAGTCACTAGAGAAAAATAGATAACTTTCTATTATTGTCCTCAGCATGCATGGAGACACCTATCTGAGCTACACTAACTAACACTCTATTCATCCCATCATCAAGGGGAATATAGTTTATTTTAATGAAAATACAAAATCAAATGATATATTGAATTAACATATTTGATTTTGGCAATAACTTCAATTGTGTAAAAATTGGTTTTGTACCTAATTGTTGCTTATGGCAGTGCCTCTTAAAGCAGTACATTCCCATTTTTGTATGATAAGTATGGTTTTTATATAGTTTGTATTGATCCATCATAGATACTATGCTCAACTTTTGCATTGCCCTCATATATTTCTGTTTTAACTTTTTAAAGATTTCGAGGATGTGCCAGAATTGACAATTTGGTTTTGGTAAGAAATTAAGATTTTATGGTTATGAAATAAATTTTATTCCCCTTATGAATTTTCAATTCTAAGATGTTTAATGCAATTTTAAAAATATTGTTGGATGAATTTGTCTAAAACAAATGATTCATGCAAATCAGACAAGGGAAGATATTCATATATCATAATGTCTGATTTCAATGTTTTATTCTGGAGAAATTATTTGACGAATGTTTCTAAATGATTTTTTTTTAACAACTATTTGAAGTTTATATTTTTTCTGTTTGAATTGATAATATGTAGAAGTTACATTTCAATCTAAGATATAATAGGAGCAAAGTGTTTTTCTTTACTCATATATCATAATGTCTAATTTCAAAGTTTTATTACGGAGAAATTATTTGAAGAATGCTTCTAAATTATTTTTTTTAACAATTATTTGAAGTTTACAATTTTTCTTTTTGAGTTGATAATATGTAGAAACTTTACATTTCAACCTAAGATATAATAGGAACAAAGTGTTTGTCTTTTTCATGGAGTGTGGCTCACCTAATGGATTATGGGTGCAATAATTCTTCTAACTATTAAGAGAATCCTAGAAAATATAATCTAGTGTCCATTCTTCCTTAAATATACTTAGAGAAATGTGTAATTCGAGCTTCAATGTTTATTATAAGGTTACACATGAACCTAGCATACAGAACATGCCAGAACAGGCGTTGCATTTGAAGCTTTGCAAAAGAAATAGGATAGTTAGCGGTAATTGACTTACCATCCTGCATCATGTTTTTTTTATGTTCTATATTTTTTGGAGACAAATTCAAAGTAGAATAATTTTTTATATTAAAACAAAGGTTATATTAAAAAAAAACTTGAGGGAGTAGCCAACATCGTAAGGGGCAATCAACACATTTGTCTAGAGAAGAATAGATAACTAAATTACATTATTATTTTTAAACAAAACAAAGGGCCAAATCAAATCAAACAAATTAAAAAAAAAAATTATGAATAGGATTTTCATTAAAATTTAAATAAAAGTATATTATCCATAGAAAAAGTAGAGGGATGTAAGATCGATCCTTAGGAGTCATAGGGGTAGTGGTATAAAAGAACACTAAAACATGAAAAAAATATGGGCACTGCCCAAAAATAGAAATAGCTAAAAACAAATAGCTAAGCAGCTAAAGAAGTGGTAGCAAGAGGCATCAATGGATCATGATGATCCTCGGGACTGTATACATCAGTGGGCTTAGGGTTTTCATTCAAGAGGGACCACCCTTCATTAGTAGTTGTCTCTTCATTCTCCTTTTACTTCTTGGTAGGGGAAATAGCTAGAGCAAGCTATGGGAACCCTTCAGAAGAGTTGAGCTAATTATTTTCTCTACTAGTATCCAACTAGCTAGAACTAGCACTAGCAGAAAAGTCAACATCCCTCATACTCCACTCGAATGAAAAGCCACCATGTCTTAGAGAGGCTAAGTGATGTTGATTGAAGTTGCTACCACCATCAGATTAGTGACAAGGAAAATGGGCCTATCGTGGTTGTGAATGATGAGAAAAGGAGTCGTGGCTACACCACTAGCCTCGGGGCAGAGAATTGTCATAGGGAGAACATTGGTCATGGGAGGCAGAGGTTTTGAAGGAACTCATGTCACCGTACAAGGGGAATTTCCCCAATGATCAAGGAACACTTGCAAGTGGGCCACCTTGAGTATAAACTTGTTGGCTTGCACTTGAATATGAAACATCACACTATTATTAATACATGCTTTAGTAAAAAGTGACATGAATATCAATAGAGTTGTGAGAAAATAAAATAACATTTCTATACTTTAATAATGTGAAGAGGATTTCCACCTTGAAAGCATGCCAAATCTGTGTTAATTTGAAGAGAATTCAAGGGGATTCCTCCAGAAGAGCCATATGCCAAGTGAAAGGTTCAAGCCGAAAAGGCTTAAAAAAATCATGAATCTGATTCCATAAATGTTGAGCTCAGCAACAAAACTAAAAAAGGTGAGTGAAAGATTGTGGTTGATCATAAAATGGGTAGTGAAGGTCAGGAACTCCCAAGTGCTGCAGTTAAGATCCAAATGACAAGCCTTGGATAATAATACACCAAGAAAAGAGAATTAGCTTAGGCTCAACAATGACAACCCAAATATTTCTAAATATGTGATGCTATATGTGCTACAGTGACTGTAAAAATGAAAGGTTCAAGCTAAAAAGGCTTTAAAAAATCATGAATCCAATTCCACAAATGTTGAGCTTGACAATAAAACTAAAAAAGGTGAGTGAAACATTGTGGCTGATCATAAAATGGGCAGTGAAGGTCAAGAACTCCCAAGTGCTGCAGTCAAGCTCCCAATGGCAAGCCTTGGAAAAGAATACACCAAGAAAAGTGAATTATCTTAGGTTCAACAATGACAGACCAAATATTTTTAAATATGTGATGCAATATGTGCTACGGTGACTGCAAATGATAGTAGAGATTCAAATCCAAAACCATAGGCAAATGAGACATGAACTAGTGGTAACCCAAGCTAGGCTTATAATTGCAAAAGTGTGTGTTGTAAAACCAATGCCAATCTTTCCACCAAGGTTTGATAGATTGAATGTCAAACTTGTGTAGCATATTTAGAGGCAAATATTACAAGAGAAGGTCAAATATTTCTTGATCTAGTGGAGCAAGTCAAAACAAAACTTGCATATCCTCCCAAGAATGAAATTGTATGGCAGATCTAGATAAAAAGTCCCTAGGGGTGTGAATGCCATGTTTGTGAAACCATAGAACACTAAACCTAGGAATGCAGGCTAAATAAAGCCCTTGAATTTGAAAGAGAAACAAACACCAAATATTATGATGATTGAAAGAAAGATCATCCTTAAATCCAACTCCATCCTAGTGAAGCTAGGGTTTGATAACTTCCTAGGCACACCAAATATTTTTGTCAATAAAAGTACCTTCAATATGCACTTTGTCTTTAATGATAGGAAGGGTTTGAAAGCTGATCCCCTTCCACGATGGTCTACTAGCTAGATATCTGGCAGAAATGTAATTTTTGAGAATAACTTTCCAGGCTTGATCTCTAGTGATGATCCAATAACCTATTTTGCACATACCACAAGACCCTGCTTCTGGGTAGAAATAAGTCTAACCCCCCGAACTCCCTGGGGAGACAACAATACTCCCAAGTGACTCTATGAAATACAAGATGGTCCACTATTGAAGCCCACAATAAATATTGAAGAAGATTCTTAATCTTATTGTAAGAAGCTTTCAGGGGGCCCAATATGAA